>NW_020172463.1:296747-317002 GCF_003031525.2 Neophocaena asiaeorientalis asiaeorientalis | reverse complement strand
ACACTACCAAATGTAAAACAGATAGCTAGTGGGATGTAGCTGCATAGCACAGGGAGATCAGCTCGGTGCTTTGGGACCACCTAGAGGGGTGGGATAGGGAGGGTGGGAGGGAGACGCAAGAGGGAGGGTATATGGAGATATATGTATATGTATAGCTGATTCACTTTGTTATACAGCAGAAGCTAACACAACATTGTAAAGCAATTATCCTTCAATAAAGATGTTAAAAAAAAAAGACAACATTATACAACATAGAAGCTGGTGATTCAGTGTGAATTTTCTGTCATTCACCAGCATTTTAACTTTGGAATGTGTTTTTCTTTCTCTCCTTTTGTTAATTAAATAAATGGCTAAAAATAAAAGAACTTGTAATTCCCTTGACTATTTCTCCATGATTAACCCAATAAATATTATGTTTAATTATTTGGTTTTCTTAGAATAAGACCTTTTATTTGCAGTTACAGTAGTTGGGAATATCATTGAAAAATATCCTCCTACTCTAAATTTGTTTACCTGCCAAAAGGTACAGACTCCTCCAACCCCATTCCATCACTCCAGTCCTTCCACAATCTTTTTCCCCCTTCTTGAGCTTATCACCATTCCTTTAAACTTCCTGCACACATGGAATAGCTTCTGTGCTGCGGCTAAAACCACCTGGCTTCCAAAGTGTAGTAGTTAATCTTTAAAGACAGTGGTATCAGCCAGGTCATTAGGGCCAGTAGAAGAGAATGGATCATTTTCAAACTGTGACTTTAAATAGCCAAGTCACACCTGAGCCTTCCAGTGGCAGCTCCCACACCCCATCTTTCTTGGTGGATTTGGGTTACCTGCCCTTCCACTGACTCACTCTGGTTCTCAGGTGACATTTCAAGAACGATGCCACTTGAGTCACCTTTTATTTTTAGGTCTGGGGTTAGTAAAGGAGGAGAAGGAGGCATATTCAGAGTAGGGGCTATGAAATTGATTTTGGCATCTTCCTATTTTTTTCAGCCTTTCTCAAGAACGCCTGGCATCCTCCCTTTCTATTTCTTCTTGGACCATATCTCTTAGGCAAGCAATAAAGATGTAGTACTAATACAGTGGTTAAGCCCATGGGCTCTGGCACCAGACAAGCTGTATTTATTTCCAGTATCTCACTGAAACTGTTCTTTTGAAGGTCATTGACTATCTCCTTATTGAAAACTCTAGTAAATTTATTGTGAAACTTTCTTCTTCTTGACTCTATGTAGCATTTGTCACTGATTTGATCTATCCCTGCTTGATATTCTATTTTCACTTGGCTTTTGGATACCACTTTATTCTGATTCTCCTTCCTCCTTGACTGCATCCTCCTGGTTCCTCTAATAGCTATTTCCACTCATTCTGCTATTAAATTTAGGGATCCTTTCTTTTTAAATGCTCTCCTCTGGAGAGCTGCTGCAGTTTTATAGCATTGCCTATGACCTCTATGTTCACGCCTTCAAGGTTTATTATCTTCCCCTGGGCTCCAGTCTTCATAGCTCTGTCAAAAGGATATTTCCATCACATTTAATTCAGCATCTTTTGATTAAATCTGCTGTACTGTCCCTCCTGGAATCAGCTTCAGCTCACTCCTCTCTTCTTCTCACCACTTTCTCAGGCTTCAAACTTTAAAGTCATCTTTTGATGTGTGCAAGGGAGAAGAAGTTAGTGACAGTTTTATCAATTCTTTCTCTGAAATGTCCTATAATATCTACTTCATCCCCCTCATGTTAGCTGTACCCCAGATCCTTGTTACTATGTACAGTCATTATCACAATGCCTTTGTCTTTCTCCTACTTGAGTCTCTCTTTTCTCCCAATTTTTTTTTCTTGGAAGAATTAGTCTCAGCTCAAAACTCACCATAGTTCATTTTCCCTACAAGTCTAAACCCCTTTGCCTTGCTTCAATGCTTACTATAAATTACCCCAACTCTGCTAACAAACAACTTCCCATAACTTACAGATACGAGCTCCCTCTTTAACCAGCAACCTCTGTGCTTCTCCCAGACTCACATGCCCTGTTCACGTTGTTCCCCTAATTTAGGATGTTCTTTTCCTTACCCACCTAAGTCCTAGCCATCCTTTGAGGCCAGGGTCCATCTTTTCCCGAATCCCTAACTCTGGCATTCAGCACTGTCTCCCATCTCTCAATACCTACAGCATTTCCAGCCCATTCCTCAGTGAAGCTCTAAATTTTACTCAGCATGTATTATTTTTAAGTTGTTTATTTTCCCATAATCAGATTGTAACCTCCTCCAGGGCAGAAACTTAAGATAGCGTCCTACCATTACTATGGGCTCACTCTTGTTAAGTTAACTGAGGACGACTTCTTAGTCTGACTGAAGTCTGGTAATACACTCGAGCTACGGTTAACAAATGTGATTATGTAGTTAACTCATAAAAGTAAAAACGACTTACATTTCAGTAAATGTTTACAATGTCCCAAACACTTCCAGGCACATTGATTAGCTTTTTATATGGTAAAAAATATCTTCATTTTTCAGATAAGGAAACTTAAGCTTAGGGACGTGAAATGACTTGCTTAGAAGCTCACAGGGCTGAAAAGTGGGAGCCCTCCACTAAACTGCAATACTTTCTGGTCTTTTTCTTTTCTTTCTTTCTTTCTTTCACGAAGATCTAACTTCACCAGTGTAAATGGGGAGGATTAGAGGCTACGATTCTATCTACCCCAATTTATTTAGGTTTCAACAGAGCAATGTCTGGAGCACAGTGTGACGTATCTTGTATTTAGTCTCACTGGTGCTTTCCTGATGAAAAGCACCAGCATCCGTTCAGTTTTGCAACTCAGAGACCAGGGAGTCATCTTCAACATTGCCCCTTCCTTCACTGTCCCACATGCATTTCATCATTAAGCTCAATTTTATTGCCTCCATTTCTCTTGAACTTCTTCACTTCTCTTCATGTCTGCCACATCTTAGTCTAAGCTACCAGCAGTCACTATCTCTTTAAGGGCCTCCTTACATCTACTCTTATCCTCCCCAATTTGTTCTCCAGTTAGAATAAGCTTTTCTGAATTCAAATCTGATCATGTCTCCTCATCCCCAAGCATTTTAGCAGGCTTCCAGCATCCATATAACAAACCCCTAAATTTTTTTTTAAATTAATTAATTGATTTTTGGCTGTATTGTATCTTCGTTGCTGCACACGGGCTTTCTCTAGTTGTGGCGAGCGGTGTCTACTCTTCCTTGTGGTGCGCGGGCTTCTCATTGCAGTGGCTTCTCTTGCTGCAGAGCACGGGCTCTAGGTGCGCAGGCTTCCTTTGTTTGTGCCTCACGGGCTCTAGAGAGCAGGCTCAGTAGTTGTGGCACACAGGCTTAGCTGCTCCACGGCATGTGGGATCTTCCTGGGCTCGAAACTATGTCCCCTGCATTGGCAGGTGGATTCTTAACCACTGCACCACCAGGGAAGTCCAACAAACCCCTAAATCTTTAGTATGACCGACTCTCCATGGTCTGACACCACTTACACCTCACTCCACTTTCTCTCTTGGTGTCTGATCCATTCTATCAGCATCTCAAATATGCCTGCTTCCTCCTACTACAGGGTGTTATCTTTACCTGGAACACCCTTCCCCTTACCCTTCTCCTAGTTAACTCGTATCCTTCCTTCACATCACACTACAATTATTTTCTCAAGAAAGTGTTCCTTGACCTTCTTGACCAAGGCAAATCTCTCTATGATGTATAATCTCTTAGCACCATGCAAGTATCCTCCATCACTTATCAGAGTTGAATTTCATATTTACTTCTCTGATTACTAGTGATTTCTGGTTAATACCTCTTTCTCGCACTAGACAAAAATTTCCTTGAGGCGGGGCTAAGTTCAGCCTCTCACACGGACCTAGGTAATAATGAAATACTTAAAAAATACTTGTTTAATGAACGGCTTAATGCATGAATAATCACTACTGATGACTACTAGTCATTTCAGTTTGGTTAATGGTTTGATGTCAATTTGTGGACACCCAACCTCAGTTGACTGTTTCCACCACTGTGCCAACAATACTGGGAGCCTAGCTCTGTGGTCACATGATAAGTGGGTGGACAAACTGCAATTGGCACATTGTCACAGTCACTCCTAATTCCTACTTAGCTCATAGCTTTAAGTTGTCAGCATCATGTTTGTTTATAGTGAAGAACTACAAACTAAAACCCTCAATTCTGTCCTGGCAGATGACATAAACACTGATGTCCCAGTATTTTGCAGATGTTGAGGCAGTAAGTTCAACTCAGAATAAGGAAGCACCGCATTTAAAAAGCAACTGGATAAAAGAGCAGATATAGTATAGATTAGCTATCTTGAGTTTGAGGCAAAATGCTCTGAGTCTGGTACATTGTTCTAATGATCTTTGGCGCATGGCAAAGCACAGTTAGAAGAGGGTCTGGCTTGGGTTCCAGCCATGCTCGTTTCTTTCTGAATTACCCAAAGGGCCTTGTTATAAAGCAGTGTTGCCTTTAAGACCATTGTACAACATGAACTTTGAGGGTAATATAATAAACAAACTGCATATTTTCAATATGATTACAAGATGAAATGCATGCTCATCAAATTTTTAAAATATCATTTGAAAGGGTCAAAATTTTTATGGGTATGTGTAAGAGACAAAAGATAGATTAAAAGATGAGGATTAATTATTTTTCTTGAGTAAAAGACTCAAGGGCATAATAACGAGCAGGAGTATATCTTAGAATGTCGTTTGTTTGCAAAATGCTACCATGTGGCTGGGTAATAATTCACAGAATTCATAATGACTTAAAAGACTACCACCTTAATAGAGTTTTTTTTTTCTATTTTACTTATTAAGATCGCCTTAATAATTCATGCATGGCAATACCTTTAACGAGCAACAAAATCTCACGTATCTCATTTAAACTTGGCAACTCTGCTGACAGTTGATATAGTCTTGCACCCCTGAGCCAGCAATTGTACAGGAGCCCTAGGCTGTTAGTAAGTGAACCCATCCCATTTATGATAATCCCAGGAGAAGTTAAGTCCTAGATGAATGGCTGAATTTTACGATCATTTGCTAGGAAGATTTATTCATTCTTCATTTGTGCGGAGGTGAGAGAACAATAATGAGCCCAAACTATAACTCCTGTTCCACAGACGGCATTGCTGGCTTTGCTTCTTTCTTAACGGCAGCAACTGATTACCATTTTCTACTTAGATGGTGAAAAGAGAGAGAGGCATGTAACACTATCCCACTAGGCAAGGTGAGTTCTCTGCTCTACTCAAGCAGGAGCGCAAATACACAGATAGTTTAGACTTAACTTCTCTACCAGCATCTACCAGGCAGTTTTATTAAGACACTGTCATTTCTTAAAGACACAATGAAGGAGCATTTACAATTGTTTCTCACATAAAAGAACATTCCAGGTGATAATTCTCAAGATACTGTTCAAAATAAAATTTCAAAAGCAGACAGTAATTTTAATACACATTTTTATGCTACATCCGTTTATATGATACCACTCACTGCTATATTTACAATAGTCTGACTGACAGAAAATAGACTCCATTTAAATCCATTAAGACTTGTTCTTGGCCTAGTGACTTAAGTTGGAGAAGCTCACTGAGCTGGCCACTGTTTCCTTTCATATGTCATTTAAAAAAATTTTAGAGTTAAAAGTCAGAAAAGGCCTGGATTTAGGGAAAACACAGGACAATGTCACCACAAAAACTGGTTTCTTTTTTACGTATTAAGGTCGCTTTAATAATTCATGTATAGCAATATCATCAACAAGTAACAAAATCTCATGTAACTAATTTAAACTTACTGTGCTGAAATTGGACATGCCAAATTATATCACATTCGGGTTCACTACATGCAGAAACATCCATACCTGGTGTAAGGTGGGAGAGGCAGAGTAATTCTGGTCCATTTGTTGAAAGTATCTGACACCAAGATCCGCTGCAGGTGATAGCGATTGCATTCAACATTGGTAGGCAAACAGTCCCTTACCAATGGGTGCCATGACAATCCAAGGTCTACTGAGTATTCCAACTCAATAGCTGAAACAGGAAGCATTATTCTGGTTAGAAATACATATCTGCAGATCCAGGAACCATAATTACTTATGTTTTCATATGTTTTAATTTCAATCAAATATCATTTGATTTTCCCCAAATGTATTTCCTGGTTTTATTTTTTCCTCTGTATATTACTAGTGATTATTTTTAACTTTCCATATTAAAATAATTTTTCTGTTAAGGGGATATGATCAAGTGAAACATAAAGTAAATTTTCCTGAATCACTTCTTTAATTGTGAAATTTTCAGAACAATTCTAACAAATCTATTGCTTCACATGCAGTTAAAGCAATAATAATAATAGTTATAATTTATATATATTTATTATTTAATCTAATAGTTATAGGATATATATTGTATAAATACATTATATAAATTAGATATAATTTATGTATTATAATAACTATATTTTGTCTGTTTATTTAAAGGTTAACATACAAATACAGAACGTAATAACCATATGTTATAATGACTACTTTTTAAATAGTTAAAAATATTGAGCAGCCTTCTCAAAATTTAAGCATTCTATAGGGATCCTGACCAACTTATGCCAAACTTTCTCTGGTATAAGTGAAACTCCTAAGAAATTGACAAATCGGGCTTCCCTGGTGGCGCAGTGGTTGAGAGTCCGCCTGCCAATGCAGGGGACATGGGTTCGTGCCCCGGTCCGGAAAGATCCCACATCCCACATGCCGTGGAGCGGCTGGGCCTGTGAGCCATGGCCACTGAGCCTGTGCATCCGGAGCCTGTGCTCCGCAATGGAAGAGGCCACAACAGTGAGAGGCCCATGTACCGCCAAAAAAAAAAAAAAAGAAAGAAATTGACAAATCTCTTTTGCTTATATATCCTGCTTTGCTGTGTTATGGAATATACTGGGAAATCAGAGAAGCATAAAGAGGGAGCTGAAGGCCATGTAGTTCGTGCCAAAGCAGGAAGTCAGGCTGTGGGTCTTATGGAAAGAGATTTCTTTCTTTCCTTTCTCTTCTTCCAAAACATTCAACCTATATGCTATGTTTTATATTTCTCTCTCTGGTCCCTTCTTAAGACTTTATAAACTACTTCAGCCCATACCTCCCGACTGAAATTTCCTAAGACCATGATTCTCAGTCTTGGCTGCACACTGAAATCGCCTGGGTACCTTTAGAAACTACTGATGCCAAAGTCCCACCTGCAGAGATTGGGATTTCACTCTTGTGGGGCAGGCCAAGGTGCTGGGAGCTTTTAAGTTTCCCAGGGGATTCTCCCATGCAGCCAGCGTGGGACCACTCACTGGTCCTGGTGGCCTAAGTTTCCTGGTGGCCTTTTCTAGTTAAATACAATGGCCTGTCTCAGTCTTCATTGTTCTTGCCCTCCCTACAGCCTTGGACATTATTGATGACTCCCTGGTTCTTGAAACTTTCCTTTCGTTTAAAGGACATTATTCTGAATCTCCTGTCTTATCTCCCTCTGACTTCTGTGCTAACTAGCCCAGCTATGGGCATCTTTCCAGACTCCATTTCTGGCCTTCTATTCTACACCTATCTTCCTTGGGCTTCAACTGTTATCTCTGTGCCCAAATCTCCCAATTTTACATCTCAAAATTGATTTTATTCATTCAGCAAATGTTTATTCAGCCTGGCATTGTCCTGGATGCTGGCATACCGTGATGCACAGTACAAAGTTCCTGCTTTCTACACTGCAAGCCCTCCGCACTAACGGATACCACCACTTAAAACTGTTTTCACCGAACTAGAGAAAGATTCATCATTGTCCCTCATAAATAAACATCTCTTCTTAACTACCAAATGCTATCAGTGACAATGCTTTTGCACTAGTTTTCTGGGTTCAGAATTTAGAAATTATTTTAGAAATTTTACTCCTTTCTTCTTTACCCTCTATGTTCAACATGTCACCTGGTTTTGAGGTTTGCTGCTTCTTTCCTTTTGGTTTGCAGTGTCTCATACTAGTTTTATCCATGCCCTTTCTCTTCATGCCACGTAATTCAGGTTTTCATCACTTCCTACAGAGACAACCACTGACACTTTTTTGTTGGGATTCTTCTCTACCCACCTTCATTGGCTCCTGGGCTAATCTCCCTAAAACCCACCATGCCACTCCCCTGCACTTGTGCCCTCTTTTTTTTTTTTTTCGCGGTACGCGGGCCTCTCACTGTTGTGGCCTCTCCTGTTGCGGAGCACAGGCTCCGGACGTGCAGGCTCAGCGGCCATGGCTCATGGGCCCAGACGCTCCGCGGCATGTGGGATCTTCCCGGACCGGGGCACGAACCCGTGTTCCCTGCATCGGCAGGCAGACTCTCAACCACTGCGCCACCAGGGAAGCCCTGTGCCCTCTTATTCATGACCTTGTCAAGCACAAATTCCTGTGCCTGCCTTTTAATGCCCTTCTTAATTTGCTGCCAACTCTTCTTGGCCACTTTCCTCTTTCATTTTTTTATTCAGTTCCATCTTTTCAAGAGGTTTACCCAGCCTACAGAAGAAAGCACATGTGACTGGGCTTATGAAGGCAGAGTTTCAGTCCTGGTTCTGCTGCATGCTGACCATGTCATAACTCACCTCCCTGGTCTCTAGCTGACTTCCTATGCTAATGAAGGAGTGGGTGTCTAGGACCCTGAAGTCCCTATCTATTTTCAAAATTAGCACTCTACTCTCCTCCGTTGGATGCAGATATTATCTGTTCAGGCTGGTCTGCTCATGGTTTACCCATGGACCAGGAGAATCCCCGCTTTATGCTGCCAGCCCAGCCTGGGGTGTCCTCTCTTCCCCATTCACCCTTCAGATTCACTCCAACCATCAATGCCCACTTGGGACTTAGCTTCTTTGTGAAATCTTCCCAAACTTCTTGGACTGGCCATCCATTGGTTATCTCTTCCTCGGCTGAACTCTCATTACATTTTGCATTAGTACCACTCCATACAGCACTGGATTTAGTCATTTATTGGACTCACTTTCTGAAGTATCCCCTCAACTAGACTGTACCTAGTGAAGACAGGCTGTGTACCTTATACTTTTCCAAGTTCCACCTTTACTGACTAGTTTAGTGTTGACTGATTGAGTCTGAAGTAGAAAGAGTTCTTCTGGGCTTCCTTCTTAGACCTGTCCATTAAATTCAGACTAATGGAAATATGAAAAATCTGGATTTTGCAGGACCTTGGAAGTAACCAAGTTCTCCAGATTTTGGACCGCAAGAATCTAAAACATTCTAGTGTGAACATTCTAGTTTGGATCTCTTGGAAGAATAGTGATACTGGGTGGTGAAAGACCCGAAGGTCCCCAGAATCCTGACAGATCTGCAAATTCCAGTGAAGGGTCCAAGTATGCAGAGATGTCAGTTTTTATAGCTCCTAAGATAGGCTCGTGTGTGTGTGTCTCTGTGTGTGTGTGCATGCGCGCGCACGCGTGTGTAAGGTACGCATAACCTAGAAGATGCAAACTGGTCACAATCACGGTGATTTAGAATATGCTATGACCCACGGTGGCAGAAAGTATCAGACAAAATAGGAACAACAAAATTTCATGATTCCTGGGAGATGGAAAGGAGACAATAACTGGACTAATCTAAAGCCCTATGAATTAAAACCCATGTAAATACAAATGTATGTGTAAATCCTATCGCTTATTCTGACATTCTCTATATGACGAGAACCCTTTATTCTGTAAATATGATCCTTAAAAAATCTAGATTTATAAACAGAGATAAATTGGGGGCTATTGTTTATAAAAGAAGTCTTCATGGACATATGCTTAAAAATAAGCTCACATTCTGAGGTTTTAAAAAATAAACGTCTAAAACTCAATTTACACACAGCATTTTCAAGAATGCAGTTAGGTTTTGACCGAAAGCACACTTGTGTTTTACTTACAGACTTCTTGGAGGTGTAGTATAGTCCTTTGACAGAGGCAGCCTTGGATGCCCATTTACACTTCTCTGTCCCTCTACCTGGAAAGGGAATACTTACCATAACAAGAGTCTGTGACCGAGCAGGAGGCGGCAAAATCTATCTGTAGGAATGAATCCTCATTCACAGCAATGTCTGTGGTGACCACATAACGGGTGCTGGCCTTTTCGATGAAGACTAGGGCATCACCAGTAGAGCCACACACAGGCATCTTGGTGCCTCCGGGGTGAAGCAGCCATTTCCTACTGTCCAGAGTTGTGAAATCATCCTCCAAGACCGTATTACCAGAAATATTTCCTCCAATAAGAATCTGAAATATATTTTTTAAAACACAACTTTTCAGTTTGGTTTTGAGATAGGAGAAAGTTCATTTCTTTTTGTTTGTTTGTTTTTATCTGTCAGATCGCTCAGAACTGGCGTTATACAGCAAGCTTAATGTTAGAGGGCCTTTCAGCATGCTCCTGTTTCTGTGGTCTGTTTGCCCACCTGGCAAAAAGCTACAGAAACAAATCGAAAGACTGACAAAACCATTCACAGCCTTCATGGGCCAAATTGTGCCTTTGGAAACTACACGTACCCAAGCTGGGAACGCAATGTTTGGCTTACATTATTTTCCATGTAAAAATTCTATTTAAAAAAAAAAAAAAAATTCTATTTAAGGACAGTTGTACCCTAAGGCATTTCAGTTCCAATTCTTTGCATGGATTCTACCTTCTGTTAACAGGTTCTTTGAGTTCTATTTGATATGCGTATTATTATGTATGAAGGTCCTTTAGAACTGTCCATAAGGATGTTAGGGAGATTTATTTATTTTTTCTTTAAAGGCTAGGAAAGAGGATTGGGCAACTACTGCATGTGGCACCAATGCTAATTTGCACATTTTCTTTTTCAGAGAATTATAGCCTTGTATCACGCTTGATAAGGTCCCTCTATCCATATGGCAGAATCCTCTTATGAGCAGAACCTGGGCCTTCTGTTGCATCGTTTGTTTTTATAGGCTCAGGCAGTTGAAGGAATAGAGAATGAAAGGAACCTAAATGCCACATCTAATCTAGCCGTGTGCTCTTGGGTAAGTCACCCAACTGTGGGTACTGGGCTTCCTCTACTGAGCGAGGGGTTGGACTAACTGCTTTCTAAAGCCATATTTAGCTCAAGTGACAACATTGTAACAGTTAATCCTGAAGGGACTGACCTGGTCAATTACCCAGGGACTGTAGAAGTGCCCATTTTCAGATGGTTGCCACCAGCGGAGACGTGTAGAAGCAGAACGGGCTTTCAAAGGTATCTCCAGGGCTATGTACCTGCCCACATTGCTGGAGTTGCTGAAAAGGAACTCTTGAAGGAGACTCCACGAGAGGCCACCATTGAGAGAATATTGTAGAAGCACAGGTTGGCTCCTGGGGTCTGGAACACCTTTACCACATCCCAGTCTCATGAAGAACTGCACAAATCTGATGCGAGTAAAATCTACTGTAGACTTTTACTTGAGTGAAAATTCACACCATTAACAAAAGACAAGTGCACAGGATAATAGGGGGAATGCATAGCTTTAACGAATATCATGATTTAACGAAGTCCGAAGCAATTGTTTCAAAGCCTGACTTCCCTTTTTAATGTGAAAGGGAGTTAATAAAATGTGAAGTCTGAAAAAGGGTATTCTGTACCCATATTTATATTTGGCACTCCTCCAGAGGGGAGAGTCTGAGGGAAGTGAGCATTCACTGCACCCTCTGGCTATTCTATAAGAAGATGGGAGGGGTCCAAAGGCTGTCCAAGTTTGGGAGTGTCTATTGCTATCTATTCAAGATAAATTCGTATCCTTGTCCTTAGTACCTGAAACTGGAAGAGTGTAATCAATGTTGTTTATGCTGTTTATTGGCAAAATCATCCATTCCCTGGTTCTACCAGTAGTTTTCCAGATCTCATATTGTTGGTTTTGTGAGACACATTTAAATTCACCAGTTGTAGCACCTCCCTGTGAGAGGCCAGGCATCTTTTGCAAGGGGTGTGTCGAACCTGAGCCTCTTTTCTGTCTTTTGCGCCAGGGGCAGGAGGGCATGAGTGTGGGGTGGTGGTGGTGGTGGTGGGCTGTGCCAGGCTCTGACTGTTGCTGGGTCTGGGATGGATGATACTGGCCATCGAGAACTGTGGCAGTCAGCCAGTGGCAATCTTCCCAGCTGGCAGGGAGGTGGACAGAGTGGCAGCAACCAGCTGGGGTGCCAATGAAAACCAGCTCACATGTTATCTTTGGCAGGCAAGCTGCTGGTGCCTGGTCTGGCCGCTGTGCTAGCTGGTAATGCAGAATGAATTTCACATGCAACCCAACACACATACCCAATTATGGATGCATGTCAAACATATGAAATATATTGGGGCTTACAATAAAAGTTAGCAGTTCCATATATAAAATCATGCACTCTTCATGGGTTCCTCCCCTCCCCCATCTCCACTAACTGGGCATTCATTTACCTTATAACCCTGAGAAAATTGGGATTTTATATGGAGGTCAATATATGCAAATCTTATACAGCATGCGACTGAGATGAGATAAATAATGGAGCTTTTAACATTGGATTAATGACAAAAATACATGGTTAGTGCCTTGTGAAGTTTATATCTATAAAAACAATAATCACTTACAGAGAAATACTTTTAGCACATTGTCTACTTGTATTGGGAGAATGTTTATATTAATTTGTAGATAAACCATGTTAGAATTATTTGGAAAAATCTAATAATTTCTAAATTAGAGAACTCAGCTGCCAATGATAAATCTTAAATAAAGAGAAACAAACTACGTGCATTAAAATAGGATGGAGATAAATAAAATCTTGCTTTCTATAACTGTAAAATTATTATCTCATAGATAAGAGTTGTATTCTCTATGAAGCATGATCAAATTTATAATTCAATAAATGAAAGATTTAGGAGGAAGAAGAGGATAAATATGTTTCAGTGTATGTTAAGATACTCTGAAATGTTTCAAAAGATGAAACATGATTTCTTTGTTCACTGGCAAAAATAGGTCAGGGTTCCATTTTATACATGTTAAACTGTATTTTCTATTTTACTGGCTAAGTTTTTGGCTCATCAAATGATCAAGGGATACACATCTTGACAGGACATAATCCTCTGAGCCAGTTTAAAATGTTTGTTTCTGAGTGACTGTGCTCACTTTAGAAAATGAGTGCTTTGAATGTATGAGCAAATCATTGGAAAGAAACGCTTATAAACAATAAGGCTACACTTTAGATGTTCTTAAATTGCTAATGGATATAAAATTAACTGTGAATAATTTGTGCATGTATTGTATTTCAATTAAGCTTTCTCCTAAGAATGGTAAAGAAATTCTACATAGTCCAAGTGCTAATGAAATGTATTCTGTAGAAGGTGGATAAAGAAGATGTAACATTACTTTCTTGAAGTTAAAGTGAGTTAAATGTTGTCATTTCCTGGTCATCCACCATGTAGAAGACCAGGTATAAACCTCTGTCCGTTTAGCTGTGTTTCATTTCTGATCCAGTTATTGTTCAAATCTCTCTCAGTTTTAGAATGGAAATTATATAAATTGTGTCTTAATGGAGTCTTTGACAAGAGAGAAGCTCAGCATTTACAATGGAAGGCCTTGTCCTTGAGATCTCTGTTTCTTTCTGATTTGATTATGTTCTGCTACTTTATATTACCAGGTGGCTCTTCAACAGCATTTAAAAATGATTACCTAGCATGCGATAAATCCAGATCTCGTGTCATCAACATGCGTAAGCCATCTTCATTGAAAAAGAGGTTGTTTCCACTGGAAAGGATTCCACACTTCCGAGATGGCTTTCCACCACTCATTAATAAGAATCTATCAGATTCTAGCTGACCTGAAAAAAGTGGAAAATGTGGTTTACCTATGACCCCAAATACAGTCATATTATTTTTTTTAAAGGAATTTAGTAAGTGCTTTGTGCAGTTTTAAAATATGAAGTCATGAATATTGAAGTCATATATTTTGGGGATAAGAAGTCTCTTCAACATTTTAGCTTGTCTGAACTGTTTAACCTTGGCTGTATGATTTAAGGGTCCACATGACAGAAGGAGGAGGCCTTTTCCTGAGTATCTACGGTCCAGCCAAATTGTTCCCTCCTTCTGCTCCTCTGCACTGCAAAAAAAGACACTGGCTAGTCAGAGTGGTTCAGCCCAAAATTTAAAAAGAGTAATGAGACCTTTCCACCAGCCTCTTTACTGTGTCCTTGCTACTGAGAGGACAGTATCAGGCCAGTGTTATATAATATTTAAAAAAACACAAATTTAATGGGAGAAATTTCAGTATAATTTAATATTTCCTATTAAATAATGTCTTTCAAAACCAGCTTGCCAATCTCTTTAGATATTCACCTTAGATCTAATTTACTTTTTTGATTGTGGTAAAATGCATATGACATAAATTTTGCCCTTTTTACTATTTTAAAGTTAATGATTCAATGGCTTTCAATACATTCACAATGTTGTAAAACCACGTTGTGTTGGGCTAACTAGCTCCAAGAATTTTTTCATCACCATAAAGAAAACCTTGTACCCATTAAGCAGTTACTGCCCATTTCCCCCTCACCCAGACCCTGGTAACCACTAATCTTTCTGTCTCTATGGATTTGCCCATTTTGTGTTTCATAAAAATGGAATCATGACATGTGGCCTTTTGTGTCTGACTTCTTTCTCTTAGTATAATGTTTTCAAGGTTCATCTATATTATAGTATGTATTGGTATTTCATTCCTTTTTATGGCTGAATAATATTCCATAGTATTGATATACCTAAACCTAATTCTAAAATATACCTTAAAACCATAGATATATTATAAAAAATTTACAGACAACTAGGGAAAAAGAAAAAATCTTTTTTTTTGCATTACATGGGCCTCTCACAGTTGCGGCCTCTCCTGTCATGAAGCACAGGCTCCGGACGCGCAGGCTCACCAGCCATGGCCCACGGGCCTAGCTGCTCCGCGGCATATGGGATCCTCCCGGACTGGGGCATGAACCCGTGTCCCCTGCATCGGCAGGCGGACTCTCAACCACTGTGCCACCAGGGAAGCCCAGAAAAAATCTATTAATCTCACTATCCTAACAGAGATAGCTATTACATTTATTTAAGACTTTCTCTTGTGAGAATGTTTTTCCAGTATTATCAGAAAGCATATCCAATAGATATACAATTAACTGTGAATAATTTCAATCATTAGAGCACATACATTTTTCTACTTTGTCACATATCTTCATACATAATGACATTAGATTCTAGGTATAACTGAGGTGCATAAAGTGACAAAAGGCTGCATAATGAGTTGGTGATAAAGCAATGACAAGAATTTATATTTCTGGAAACTTGCTCCTTCTACCCAAGATTAACCCTCTATAGGCATTTCCAAAATTATCATTGATCAGAAATTACATGTGATAGAAAAAAATGGCTAAAATAGCCTTAGTTCTTCTCAATTACAGTCTTATTCACTCTCACTGACCATTGTTTCAAGAATGGAACCCTGTGAAATTCAGAACTAAATGAAGGCTTGGGTGGTCCCAAACGTAATGATAAATAATGAAATATCAGAGTAGAACTTAATGATTACTTCTACATTACAAATTGTGCTTAATGTATACGTTCTTTCACAAAGCTACACAGATTTTATATGAAGAAATTACCTTCAAAATCATCCTTGAGAAAATCAGGATTTTTGGTGCTTATTTTACAGGTTGGACCTGAGTAGCCAGGATCACATATACACTTGGTTCCATTGATACAACTCCCGTGTCCGTTACACATCTCTTCACATTGGGGACCGATATAAACATTATCAATGGCCCATGTCACTGGCTGAGAGCCAGCAGGATAAAATCCTTGGTACCATCTGAAACGCACAGATCTGGAAAAGAGATACAAGCCCTTCAAAATCTAATCAACACATTAATGTAAGTAAGCACATCTGATCAATGAGCAGTGGGCAGTTACTACCTCTGCACCACACTCAAGAAGTACAAAACATGGTTCAACATTTCAGGACCATAAACTCCATTCCTCAAACTCCAGGATTTTGCCAATAAAGTTCCTGCTTTCTATAAGCCTTTCCCAATCCTATCACTATGTCAAAATTCCACTTGAGCTTCCACCTTTTTCAATATTGACTTTTCTTGGTAAGGATTTTTCCATTAAATACTGTCTATGTTCTACATAACTAATCTTTTCTTAATGGAGGTAAAATTCGCAAAGTATAAAAGTAATAATTAACCATTTAAAGTGTACATTTTGGTGGTGTTTAGTACCTCCACAGTGTTAGCCAGCTATCACCTCTATCAAGTTCCAAGACACTTTCATCACCCCAAAGGAAACCCTGTGCCCATTAAGTATTCTCCCCTACACCCAGCCCCTGGCAACCACTAATCTGCTTCCTGTCTCTGTGGATTTACCTGTTCGGGATATTCCATATAAATGGAATCACATGCTATATGAGTTTTAATGTCTGGCTTTAGTCACTTATCATAATGTTTTCAGGGTTCATCCATGTTGTAGCAAGTATCAGAATTTCATCCTTTTTTATGACTGAATAATATTCAATTGTATGGCGATATCAACTTTATTTATCCATTCGTCAATTGATGGACATTTGTTTTGTTTCCACCTTTTGGCTATTGTGAATAGTGCTTCTGTGAATATTCGTGTACAAGTATTTGTTTGAATACCTGTTTTCAATTTTTTTTTTGTAGAATCATAGTGGATTTGCTGGGTCATATGGTAAATAACTCATCCTTTAATTTCTCTCTCTTCCATAATTCTGATGGAATTTCCATTATTATAGTTATCACAGCTGGAGGTATTTAAAAGCACACCTATTTGCCTCATCGGCTATGAGCTCCTAGAGGCCAATGCTCATACCTCTTTCTTTTTTGCACTCTTTCACGGTGCCCAGTACAGTGTTTCACACATAGCAGATGCTCAATTAATGTTTCTTGCATGTCATTTGTTATGGAAAGCCTTAAAAGCCAAACTAGGGTGTTTTTGATTTTATCCTATTGGCAACAGAAAGTCCCAAAAGATTATTTTAAAGAGAGGAGTGACAGAGTCAGATTTATTTTTAGTTCAATGTCTCTAATTTCTTAATTTCTTTTTTTTTTTTTTTGCGGTACACGGGCCTCTCACTGTTGTGGCCTCTCCCGTTGTGGAGCACAGGCTCTGGACGCGCAGGCTCAGTGGCCATAGCTCACGGGCCCAGCCGCTCCGCGGCATGAGGGATCCTCCCGGACCGGGGCACGAACCCGTGTCCCCTGCATCAGCAGGCGGACTCTCAACCACCGCGCCACCAGGGAAGTCCTCTTAATTTCTTTTTAAATGAAACACAGTTTTCCTTTTTACTTGAAAGATGATTGTCCTATCACATTGCTGACGATAAGTTAGCTCCTTAGAAATAACCTACATATTTAGGTAGCAGGCCAGAAATAGTTGAGTATATTTTATTATGTACAAAACTCAGTTCAAAGAAAACAGACTTTATTTCAGAGGAGCTAGATATAGAGATGGCATGTGCGCTCATATTTGTACCCTGTGAATCTGTCCAATTTTCAATTATATAGAAACCAAATTCAGAATAGTTCTTTTTATTTGAGAAACAAATTAGAAGTCAGTAT
This sequence comes from Neophocaena asiaeorientalis asiaeorientalis, assembly GCF_003031525.2. NCBI lineage: Eukaryota > Metazoa > Chordata > Mammalia > Artiodactyla > Phocoenidae > Neophocaena > Neophocaena asiaeorientalis. The sequence goes on along the minus strand of NW_020172463.1, from coordinate 299,396 downwards.
TAGAAGCATTTACTACACTTCTAAAGTTTAGCAGATAGTAAAGTAGATGGAGTCAAGTTCCCACATATAATTTTAACCCTAATTTCATTGTTTATATCAAGACTCCAACTATATTAAGCTGCCCCCAAAATGCCAGTTCATAATTAACTTTTATTTTCTAGTACTTGTCAGAGTTTAGTCTTGGCAAGAAGCACTTCCTACCTGTTGAACTTTCAGCCTGCTGAGCTGAGGGAAACGGCTGGAGTTTTCCTTTGAACAGAGCCTACCTCGATTTTGTTTGAACTTCTTATTTATTCAAATGTTCTGAATAAAAATGAACCACCTTGGCTGGATATTTATTATTGTTCACCTGTCTTGACACAGAAACTGCAGGCACTATGATGAATGGACTGAAGGGTCTGGTTTCACTGTGGTTCCCAGTCTGCTGAAATCTTATTTTGAAAATTTCTCACTGCCACCCCCCCTGGTGAATGTCAGCATCTGTTCTCCCAAGCCAGTGGTATCCAAAAGAATCTGTTTTTTTAATGTAAACTTAAAATTTCAAGCACACAGCAGTGTCTTCATTAAATAGGGGTTTTGGTTGACTCATTATGAAACTGCATAAAGCAAAAGCAATTAGGAAGTTTTAAAGACAAAAAGACTCTAAATGAAAAAGACACAAGGGTGATGTGAATAAAATTCGATGGAAGATCAATACTTATGCTGCAAATGTGAATTGACTATATGTAAAGGCAAGAAACAGCCATTTCTGCACCTGAAACATTTAGTATAGTTTTTTGGTACCTAGTGTCCTGTGAGTGCACAGAAAAAGGCAATTTAAACATAGGTAATATATTTTTTTTAGCATGTAGCACTTGTGCCATTATTATGTACCATGCTGAATACAAACCAAGGAATGGTTCACTGAGTTGGAGAAAATTTAACTTTTGCCTTCCAGCAATTCATGCCTGTGTGGGTCTTAAGAAGAGTGCTAATTGTTTTCCTGAAACAAGGACTAGACAACACTTCTAAGGCAAATTCTTCTCTTTGCAGAAGCAGTTGAAGGCAGTTTGAAAGGTAGGTTTACACCACTGTGAGAGTGGACATGCCTCCTTAACAGATTTACTTTCCTTTCATAGAAATGAAAATCACATGGAAATGTAAATAACATGATGGTTTAAGTTCTGTACCTTTATAATTAGAGGAGGTATATTTTAAACTGACTCCCAATATACCAGTCGGTGAAAGTACAGCTGTCTGCATTTCTCTCGTTCAGATTACATCTCCATGCCTTATGTGTAAGCACAGCCTGGTGGACAAAGCCAACTGGTAATGATGCAGGCTCCATGATCCTGGAGCATTGTCCTGGGGTGGGTAGCTTCATTTAGTACCTCTGGTTGGCAGTGACTGTATATCACATGCCTTTAAATCGGATTATTTTCATGTGGGAACTTGCGGAAGCAAGTCTCAGTTGTTAAGACAATCTAAAATCATGGCCTTCACCCTATCTTTAGGGTTGTTTTCTATTTAATCTAATTCTCAGCTGAGCAACTGGAAGAAATTAGCGGTCCACTAAAAAGGAAACCTGGAGCTTTTCACAGTACCATAATGATCATGGGTATTGGTCAAAGGAGCCGAAGTGATTGTTCATCCAGCCATTTTCCCCTGCCTGCACTGCCCATAAGCACAGATTTTTGGCATTTATGTTTCTGTTGCAACGCTTGGCCTTCTGGCTGTAGCTGATTTGCTCAGATTTTCTTTTCTAGAAATGTAGAATTAAGAGTTCCAGAAAATGAGAGCTGGAGTTTGCTGACTGACGTTAACATAGCATGATAAAAAGGAGGATCACGAACTCCTTTTGCTGATGCCCCCAAACTTCCTGAGTGGAGTCCATGCTCTTCCCCAGTATTTTTCTAATAAGTTCTTCCACTTTTTCGGTAAGCATCTTTATATTTCTCTCAACATATGATCTTAAATAACACGACTGATTTTGGATAAAAAATTTTTCCTAAGCTATTTCCCCCTGCTCAATTCTGCTATAGACAAGTTCACACCCCACCCCCAAACACCCCAATAGCAGCTTTCCGGTTGTGCTGGCTGAGTCTTCAGCTCTATTTATTCTTGGTCTTCAGAGATTCTCCTTGCCTCCTCAGCTGTCACTTCTAAAGAATCTTGAGGAGAAGGGCTTCCCTGGTGGCACAGTGGTTGGGGGTCCGCCTGCCGATGCAGGGGACACGGGTTCGTGCCCCAGTCCGGGAAGATCCCACATGTCGCGGAGCGGCTGGGCCCGTGAGCCATGGCTGCTGAGCCTGCGCTCTAGAGACTGTCCTCCGCAATGGAAGAGGCCACAACAGTGAGAGGCCCGCATACCGCAAAAAAAAAAAAGAAAAGAATCTTGAGGATGTTTTGCTTAGTAATGCTTGTTTTTAAAAAACAATTAGATTTTCTAATAGAATAATTAGAATAATATCCTGGTGTAATAGTAAGAATTAATAAATTACTTACTTGATAACACAAAATATTAGTATTTAGCAATCAAATTATAAAAATTTTGCTAATGATATGATGAGGAGTGAATGGATTTATGTTCAAAGAGAATGAAGACTTTTTTTTTTTTTTTGCGGCATGCGGGCCCCTCCCTGCTGTGGCCTGTCCCGTTGCGGAGCACAG
>NW_020172463.1:229557-296432 GCF_003031525.2 Neophocaena asiaeorientalis asiaeorientalis | reverse complement strand
TTTTTTTTTTTTTTGCGGTATGCGGGCCTCTCACTGCTGTGGCCTCTCCCGTTGCGGAGCACAGGCCCCGGACGCGCAGGCTCAGTGGCCATGGCTCACGGGCCTAGCCGCTCCACGGAATGTGGGATCTTCCCGGACCGGGGCACGAACCCGTGTCCCCTGCATCGGCAGGCGGACTCTCAACCACTGTGCCACCAGGGAAGCCCTAGAATGAAGACTTTTGAAGATTCACTTTCACCCTTTTGGAAACGTACTAGGTGTTAGTAGTTTTGCTTGAAGACTCAAGACTTCTAATTATGCTGAGTTTCACATCAGGAATGTAAATCTATCTCCATCTTGAAAGTATGATATTAGTACTTCTTTTTTTGGCATGCCCTTAAGTTTTTATTCTGAGAGAAAAGACAAATTCTGAGGCAGACTGCTTTGCTGACTTCCTCTCTTTGTTCACTTATACTATTAGTTTTATTTTTTTGAACTATACTTTTCATTTCTATTGGAATTGAAGTCCTTTATCTCCAAATAGCTTTTCAACAGAAGAGTCAAAGATATGTAACAAGAATGCTGAGAAAGGTTGAAAAAGTAGAAATGCCTGGGGAAAGAGCGCTAACAAATTTTTTTTTATGAGACACCTGGAATATTCTACGGGCTTCCATCCTCCATATGTGCCCTCTCCTTGCACGAAAGACATAGACAGATGTTCAAAAGTAAAAATTCTAACTGCATTTATATTGTGAGGTAGGCGGCAGAAGGGAGACGGATTATAACACTAGGGAAACCATATTTCTGTTGCTTCCTAACTGATCTAATAAAGACCCATGGGGATATGAACCCCAGGATGGGGTGCTGCCCAGGGTGTGCTCCTTTAAATCTATCTTCAAACTATGAATTAGTAGTATGTCAGTTTCCTATGTTTTAAACATCCACTGATCTACTTTCAGTGGAGAACTGAGGAAGAAATGTAAAGTGAAAATTTCCCTGATAAAGTGGCAAGGCAACCATGACATCACAGAGAAAACTGTGAAATGAGAAGAACATGGTGCGAAGCAGCAGGTCCTTACCCGCAAAGGTGCAGCTTCCCAAAGTGCACGACCTCCCTCCTCCAGCCCTGGGTGGTCCCCGCGTAGTAGGTGCTGCTCGGGTGGTGCTCCGTGGAGCACAAAGAGCTGACATGGCTGCTGCTGTGGTAGCAGAGGGGGAGCAGCAGGTGCCAGGTCGCCCCAAAGTCCCTGGAAAATTCCAGTCTGACCGGATCAGCAGAGGAGCTATCAGTTGAGCATCCGACATTGATCTTGGTGAAGAAGAAAAAATGATACAAATTACCTCAGAGCAACAAGTCTTGAAATGATTCACCACTTCATTATTTTCTCGAGAGTCCATTTTCCTGGGAACTGTCTTGCTGAAATACTCAACACCATGAAATTCTGTTTTGCCTGAGTAATACTGCATATTACTTTTAAATAACACTTTTTCATAAAGAACCTCAAAGGGCCTCATGAAAAATTTACTTTCCCTCATTTCATAAAAAGCTAGGAAGTGAACAAGGCAGAGGTTGGCATGGAATTCCAAATTTTACCTTTAGCCCACTTGCACTGCCAAGCCAAGCAAATTGTAATGAAAAGACTGCTTCCCTAATTCTAACCATTAGCTTTTTTTTTCAGACTGCTGGATGGAAAGAAGACCTTCTACTTTCCTTCCTGTGATACCTTCAAATAATCCCCAAAGTACTGCACATGGAGAATCTTCAGTATGTTTTCAGTCTTAAAACAGAACAAAATATAATTATTGTCACTATTTCCCTGGCACAGGGAGAATATTCTCAGAAAGACCTTTTTAACCATTAGGGAAATAACTACTACATTCCTTTTTCATACTTTCAAGTGAATTAAACTAAAACTTAAATAAAGCATGTGATTCTTTCTATGAAAAATATTTTCCCACTTCCAATCGGGGTCAACATTTTCTTGCTGTCAGAGCAACCAGATATATTTATATAATATTTGTTGTTGTTGAACTTACTCCTCTTACCTTATGATGAGTAAACTATTGACATTTGATAAACTTTTCAGCTATAGGCATTTGTCTCTACCTAGATTCTTCTGATAACAGAACTCTTGAAAGGGCCACAGGGATTACTTTTTATTAACATTTAAAGCATAAATGTTAGAAAATATAACAGAAGGTTATATAAGTAACTTAAAATAAGATCAGAAAATATAACAGAAAGCTTAAAATAGAGAATAATTTCTCCACTAAGGCATCATTTGGTCTCTGACTTTAAGATGAAAGGAACAACTCTAATTTAGAGGATGCAGTTAATCTAGAGCAAATATTCAAGATTTTTGTTGATGAAATTAGGCACTGTCCAATGGTTGGTATAGATTTCAGCTATGAAACAAGTATCTTCAAAAGTTAATGCGGTGGGGGGTGGGGGCTTCCCTGGTGGCACAGTGGCTGAGAGTCTGCCTGCCGATGCAGGGGACATGGGTTCGTGCCCCGGTCTGGGAAGATCCCACATGCTGCAGAGCGGCTGGGCCCGTGAGCCATGGCCGCTGAGCCTGCGTGTCCGGAGCCTGTGCTCCGCGACGGGAGAGGCCACAGCAGTGACAGGCCCACGTACCGCAAAAACAAAAACAAAAACAACAACAACAACAAAAATGTTAATGGGGGGCTTCCCTGGTGGCGCAGTGCTTGAGAGTCCACCTGCCGATGCAGGGGACATGGGTTCGTGCCCCGGTCTGGGAAGATCCCACATGCTGCAGAGCGGCTGGGCCCGTGAGCCATGGCCGCTGAGCCTGTGCGTCCGGAGCCTGTGCTCCACAACGGGAGAGGCCACAACAGTGAGAGGCCTGCGTACCACAAAAAAAAAAAAAAAAATTAATGGGGCCCTCCCAGAAGGCCTTGGGGCACAGCGGTCCCGCCCCTTGTGCCCAGAACGGAGCCCACGTTTCCACAGAGCTGGAACTCCTGGCTCGGGGTCTCTTCCCTCCACCGACACTGAACTGCCCCGGAGCCTGAGGGGAGGGCGGCCTCACTGAGGCTGCCGGCCCTGGAGGGGCCCCAGCAGCCGAAGCCGCGACAGTCCTGGGGACCGCGGGCTGGATCAGTCATCCTGGGTAAAGCCAGCTGCCATGTCATGAGGACACTCGAGCAGCCCTCAGGAGAGATCCATGTGGCAAGGAACTGAGGCCTCCTACCTACAACCGCGTGAGACATGAAAAAATGTTCAACATCAAGAATTATTAGAGACATGCAAATTTAAACTACAAAAAGGTATCACCTCACACAAGTCTAAATTGCCATCAGAAAAAAATGTCTGCAAACAATAAATGATGAATGGGTTTCTGAGAATGGGTACCCTCCTATGCTGTTGCTGGGATGTAAACTGGTAACAGCCACTAATCAGAACAGAATGAAGGTGCCTTTAAAAGGTAACAATTGAGCTACCATATGATCCTGCCGAACCACTAATGGGCCTATAACCCGAGAAGACCAGAATTCAGAAAGACACAGGCACCCAAACGTGCACTGCAGCGATATTTACAATAGCCAGACATGGATGCAACCAAAATGTCCATCTACAGATGAATGGGCAAAGAAGAAGTGGTCCATGTACACAATGGAATATTAGCCACGGAAAAGATGAAACAATGCCATTTGCAGCACCACAGATGAGCCTAGAGGTAATCATACTACACAAAGTCAGTCAGAAAAAGAAAGACAATATCCGATGATATCATTTACTAGTGTTATCTAAAAAGTGATACCCATGAACATATTTCCACAGAGAAAGGCCCATACAGACTTAGAAAAAGGTGAAAGGAATGGAAAAATTAGGATGTTGGGGTTAACATGCATTTAATAATTCATATAAAATATATAATCAAGAAGGACCTACTGGATGCCAAGGGAGGTCTACTCAACGCTCTGTTAATGACCAACATGGGAAAGAGTCTAAACCTGATTAGATATATGTATACGTATGAATGAACCAGATTCTGTACACCTAGAACAAACACAACATTGTAATCAAATTTATTCCGATAAGAAATAAAAATTAAATTAAACAAGAAAAAGAAAAAAAAAAGTTAATGGGAATTCCCTGGCAGTCCAGTGGTTAGGACTCCATGCTACCACTGCAGGGGGCATGGGTTCTATCCCTGGTTGGGGAACTAAGATCCCTCATGCCATGTGGCGTGGCCAAAAAAAAAAAAGTTAATACTATTGAACCCTAGCACAATGTACCTTTGGTTCTGCTGATTTTATCTAAGATTTTGAAATATATAAATGTTTTTCTTTTATACATTATTAGTTTGCTGTCTTGAAAAATATAAGGAGTCTGTGAATATTAATGAAATACCCAGAAATTATAAGAAACAGTATAGTATTATTTTATCTGTAAAATTCATGACACCATGATAAATATTATATAAACGTGCTGGCATGGTATAGTTACATTGACCTGGATCCTAAGTAATATATAAAAATTGTGACTATAATAATACTAGAATAGTATGGTCCTTTTCATTTTTTTAATGTTTGAAATAATCTATTTTGACAATTTCCCATTGTAGTAGGTGAGGAGATTATGTCATAAATAAAGGACCAAAATTCAGAAATAAACCTTAGTAGAACAATTGGTTCTGCTAATAAAAGTGAATTATGATGTAAAATCTCTTTTGTCCTTGCACAAAAATGGGAAGTCATAATGCATGAAATCATCTGAGATTTTCCTCCTCTTTCCTACCTTTTGTTCAAGATAAAATTTAAAGCATTTCTAATAGAACAAAATCAAGTACCTCAAATTGTATGATGGTGTTCTCATTCACATTCAGGTCACGAGTAGTAATGGAATGCTCACCAACTTCATTTGAAACAAACACCATAGCTGAATCTTCCTCGCTGTTATACAAGAAAACAACAAGGAATCCATTTAGGCAAAAGATCATTGTGACCTGTATAGAGCAGGGGTTTTATTTTTACCTTCTCAATTAAGTACTTACGGTGCTCCTTTGGAAGAATATGGGCAATAAAGACCAATGTTACCACCAGGGTAGAAAAACCAATTGTCTTCTCTGGGCCCAAAGTCAAAAGTATCTAGAAGCATCACAGGGTTGTTTAAATTATTTCCATCGATGATGAAGTCATCAACAATCCAGATTTCTTCTTTCTTACCTAAGGCATTTTTGGATAAAGCAAGTTTTTTCAATGGTGAAAATCAGGTGGACATTTTTGCTCATTGGAAGAAAGTAAAGGACAGAAGGTACTCAGTAACAACCGATTAAGCACAAACTATGTAAGTGTGTTTACACGGATTAAAGTGTGAAAAAATTAAGCTTTCAGTGCTATTAAATTGACATTGCATGGAGCAGCTTCACTAATTTCAGAAGGCTGGTAAGAGTCTGCTGCCCTTCCCGTCACAGCGGTGCTATGGACCCTCCACCACAAGAGTGGGCTTTGAGTTATGCTTTCACGGTTTAGGGGACTCTGTAAGATACCGGAATCTGTGAGGATGGGTGGTCAGCCTGTGGATTTAGTACTGAGTTACACTAACTAGTCTATTCATGGAGTAACTCAGGACTTTTTAGAGTCAACCGATGACTTAGAATCATGCTTCCTTCAGGCTGAAGGATCATGGCCATTATAACACTGGCTTGATGCACAATTTTATTTAGGTGTTAAAAACTACACAGAAGAAAATATTCTGTGTTATATAATACTTTATTTTCCCCTTAAAGCGTTTCAAAACTTGTATGTTTAGTTGAAGATATGTGGGAACATACAGAAAACTAGGAAAATCACTCCTTAGGCTGTCAGAATTTGACTCAGCGACTTAGGCAGGGTGTTTAAGGAAGATATTACTGAGCAGATAAGAAGGGTGAGCTCAGTGCTTTTGTAAAGCATTGCTTGGATTTAACTGGAAACAAGGTGATAAGACCATACCAAGCAGAAACAAGATTCCTCAAGGATGCTTTTTCACTGATTCCTACTTTTAGTAGAATTCTTACAAAATATAAAAAAGGATCTGTAAATAGGAGCCCGTGGAAACAACCTGATGGTTTAAATGAAGTCACATGTGCCTCTCCCTCTCTAATCCTATCACTGTTCTAATCCTAGTAGCTTTCTTCCCTTTTCTTATTTTGGAAGCAGTTGGTGAAAACAATGAAGAACAATTGGTGAGCATTCCAAACATAACGTGAAGACAACTATCCTCTGGACTGTGAAACTGGTTGCATTTCTTTCTTTTTTTTTTTTTTTTTGGCGGTACGCGGGCCTCTCACTGTTGTGGCCTCTCCCGTTGCGGAGCACAGGCTCTGGACGCCATGGCTCACGGGCCTAGCCGCTCTGTGGCAGGTGGGATCTTCCCAGACCGGGGCACGAACCCGTGTCCCCTGCATCAGCAGGCGGACTCTCAACCACTGCGCCACCAGGGAAGCCCAGGTTGCATTTCTTTTTTGGACTTTTCCTCAGTGATTATACAAGATTATTTTTTCTGTTCACGGTAAATTAAAATTATTTTTTGACTTACTAGTTATAAAGGAAATATTCAGGTTAAATTTTAGAGATGGAAATACATTTTTCTTATCCATTTCTGTGTTACCTCTGTAAAGAATCTGCTTAATATGATGTCTCTGTGCTTACTTAGGCCATTAAATGCATAATTTGGTAGAGTCTGGTCCTTTATAATCAGTAGTTAGTAGAATTACAGGAAGCAACAAAACATTATAAATTTGTAAAATCCTTCTCTGTAACCACCATTTGAAAATACTGTTAAATTATACATTCACGTTAGCTTATCACTGAGGCAAGTGTATGTGATAAGAATATTTTATCTCAGGCACTATCTGCTTTGTGTCAGTTCCTCTCACTTTGTCACGGCTTTTACTGTAATGCTGTTCTCTCTCACTAATGAAGTGCCATACTCAGAAGAACTATGGGGACTTCCCTGGTGGTCCAGTGGTAAAGAATCCACCTTCCAATGCAGGGGACACGGGTTCGATCCCTGGTTGGGGAACTAGGTTCCCACATGCCGCGGGGCAGCTAAGCCCATGTGCCACGACTACCGAGCTCGCGTGCCTCAACTAGAGATCCCATGTGCCGCAAACTACAGAGCCCATGTGCTCTGGAACCCGCGTGCCACAACTAGAGAGAGAAAACCCGCACGCCACAATTAGAGCGCGCCACAATGAAAGATCCCACGTGCCGCAACTAAGACCCGAGGCAGCCAAAAAAAAAACCCCCCCAAAACAAAAACATTAAAAAAAAGAAGAACTATGTATTCCTAAATGAATTCAGTAAAAAATGTAGTTACAACTGATGAATACCTAATGGTAAAGCTGGATTAAATTTTAAAAACCTTTGCTCTGTGACAGGATTTAGCTGTATTTACATCAAGAGAACTTAGGAGTCAAGCCCGAAGATAATACATAGTCAAGTATGAAGATAAAGATATATAAAGCTAAATATTCCTTGAGACTCCTCAAAAGCGAAGCATGTAAAAGGTGCTGTGGATAGCGAAGCCACTCAGCTGACAAACGCTTCCTCCATACCTTAGGAGCAAGCATGCTGACGTGCAGCAGTCAGTTGTGATCATAGGAGAACATGTGCATCCTTACCATTGTTATAAGGTTGCCAGAGTCTGAACCTTGTAGCGTTGGTTTGGGCAGTGTATGGCAAGGGAACATTAATGAAAAGTATGTTGGTCATTTGAGGAAAGTAAAATTCATCCATCAGGTGCCAGGTGATTCCCCCATTGGCGGAGAATTGTAATAGAATAGAGTGAGACCTCTCTGGGGTACCTAGAAAGAAGGTAACAGAGGCATGAACACATCATTATAAAAATGGGGAGATGGTATGATCTTAGACTATTTTTTTTTTGCATTGATGCATAAGCTGACTTATATTCACATAGACACCTTAGAGTCCAAATGCTTCTGAGGCAACTTAAAGTGATGATAGGTTGGGATTTCTGTATAAATAGATCTCAAAACACACACCAAATCTTGCATTTTCACAGAATAGTATCTCCCTCTTTTTCTTAAATATGAACACATATCTTTTTGTATTTCATTTAGGAAATATTACATCAAAAATTTTTGATTCTATAGGCATCACAGTTCTACAAAGGGCCAAATATTTAAATCTCAGAATACACAGAAAATCTACTTGAGAATTTATTATATCCAAATGGCATTATTTGTCAAGAAAATTAGTCAGTTAATATGAAAGGTCAGAACGACAGAGTTGACTTTTGGGTCACTGTTCACATCTGTGAAAGAAAATCCCAAGTTTCCATAAGTTAAATTTTTTAAATTTAAATTTCTTACGGCTAGAAAGAAGTGGTGGAAAAAAGACTCAGGGACGTGATGATAAATTTAACTACCACAGGACTAGTATGATTACTACATCTGTATGAAATTATAAAACAAGTAGTTATCTTACCCTTATATTAAAAGGCATATATATTATAGAACATTTGTGAACACTATGTACTCAAATTTATGTTAGCTCTCCCATATAACAAAATTTATAGGCCTCAAATCTGTTACTTCTCTGTGGAGGAGGAATTATAAATGGGGAAATTTGCTTGAAGGGAAATAGTGAATTCATACTCATAGAAATGGCTTACCTTTTGCTATAAATCGAAGTGAAAACTGGACATACATTGTATTGGTACAGTCTAGATCTCTTGAAATGAGCATCCTTAGTCCTTCCTGTAAACAAAAACACATATGTTAGGCCATCTTCTTTCATTTGCAAAATTATTTTCCTTTGATTTTATACATCTAACTTACATTAGCTAAATGATACATAATGATCAAGAAGCAATATTTGGTCCAGTTTGGAAGGAAAAATTGATCATTTCCCCTTTCAATGGCTTTCATTCCCTATGCCTAAATAACAATATTTCATTGTCTCAACTCCAAGTCACACTTTGCTGTGACTTATAGAAAGCAGTGCAAGAATGACAGCATTACATATCTACAGGCCTTTTTAAAAAACAGCCTCCTTTGATCACAGCATGTTGTGAGAGGAATAACGAGGAAACAGACGGAAAATGTGCCAAGTGCTCCTGCTGGAAGCTGGGAGCTAATAGGTAACTTTTTCAGGGTTCCATAGAGTCTTAGGAACTTACTCATTTGCGTGCTGTGACGGCCCTGGGAAGCTCTCATTCAGGCTGACACAACACCCTCCAGTTGGTCAAGTTAAATAAGGCATGACTAAGCAAGTCCCCAAGCCCGGGCTGGAACCATTCATGCAGAGAAGCCAAGGAAGGCGGAAAGTGATCATATTGGCTTTAGTAATTTTTTCTGCTAATTATTTCTGGCTGCCTGGGATTGACAGCTCCATAACTTGTTTTCTCCATGTGTACACAGGGTTGCGGTGACAGCCAGTAAAACAGAACTTCACTATGCAGATGTCCTAGGTACAAACAGGCCTTCCGGTTTCTCAGGTCTGACTCTGAATGAAGTGGCTCTTTGGTGGTGTGGGGCTGTGTGATACTGAGTGGACACTGTCTATCGATTTCTTAATTATCAACTAACAAATACCAAATGGAATCTTAGGTAGAGAAAGCAAATCTTCCTCTTCTTCTTAACATTCATTATAGAGTACATTCTTCAATAGCTGAAAATTTTAAAATAGGACTGATTTTGTAATAGTAACCATATATTGAGTGCCTACAACATGCTGGGTTCTAAAAGAACCACTTTACTCCTTTAAGAAGCACCTATCACTCCTAAGGGAAATATATTATTATCTTCCTGTTGCAGATAAGGAAACAAAATCTGAGAGGGACAGTAACTTACCCAAGATTGCAAACGTGAGGATAGCAGGATTTGAACTTAGATATGTCAGATTCTGAAACTTATCCTCCACCCTTTAAGATACCATTATTTTGTTTATTAAATTATTTTTTGGTTTGGGGAAAGATATCCAGCTAATGTTAAATTTAGAATTTGAGAATTATTTGATATGGTAATGAAAAAGCAACTGCATTTATACCCATCCTTGAACTTCACAAAGCATAGATTCAAACTTCCTGGATTAAAGGCTGCTGTGTAAAAGCCTTATATTTCCAGTCTTATTTTTCTTTTATCATAACTCACTGCCCTGCTCAGTCCCTGATGCTTGATCACTGCACGTCTTTATGTCCTTACCCTCTGCCTCATACACTTACAAACAGAAGGCCTTGGATGTTTTTACAGCTTGGCGCCATGTAGAGGTTAAGCTTATGGGGAAAGGTCACTTCTTCATCTTATCAATACAGTGAAAAAGCTTTGAGGTGGGTAGTTAATAGATCCAGTTCATAAATATCCCTTGACAACGTCAAGATAAAGGAATATGATTATTCTTCCCCCTTGATTATGGAATGTGAGTATAAAATTGTTGCCATAGGTCAATATAAGTCAGCCATAAAAGAACCCATTTTATAGCGTATCTTGTAGGAGCAATTTTTTAAAAATTTATTTATTTTATTTATTTTTGGCTGCATCGGGTCTTAGTTGCGGCACACACAACCTTTGTTGAGGCAGGTGGGATCTTTCATTGTGGTGTGTGGGCTTCTCTCTACTTGTGGCGTGCGGGTTTTCTCTTCTCTAGTTGTGGTGCGCAGGCTCCAGGGTGTGTGGGCTCTGTAGTTGTGGTGCGTGGGTTCTAGTTGAGGTGCGCAAGCTCAGTAGCTGTGGCCCGCGGGCTTAGTTGCCCTGCAGCATGTGGGATCTTAGTTCGCTGACCAGGGATCGAACCTGTGTCTCCTGCATTATAAGGCAGATCCTGCATTATAAGGCCAAGGGAAGTCCCTTGTAGGAGAAATTTTGTTGAAAGTTGGCATGATCTGTAATTATGAAAGTATCTTTCTTTCATATTTAAAATTTTGTTTATAGTTAAGCACTTGATATTGATAATTGCCCAGTGGAACTGTCATGCCCAGCTTCTGCATATATTCTAGTTCATACAGATGTTTTTTTTCTCATCCTCTTCCAGATTCAGTAATCCATTGTGCTAAAAGTGAAGTTATTTTAATAGTGGATAGCACTCCTGAATCTATAAACATTAAAAAGAGCCTATCATTTCCTTTTTCACAAAAGAATGCCTTTCTAGGTCAAACTACAACCTACTGAATGGCACACGCTGAGCCCTCTCTGTATCTTGCAGAGCTGATAGATAATATGTCCAACACATATAATGCTTGGCTGCCCTTGCATTTGGATGGCTACAGGGAACATATAAAAGACTATATGTCTTCCTTGTTTATAGGACCTAGAGACCAGTTTAATTCTACTGCTTAAAATGTTATCAGGTAAAGATATTTGAATCACAGGACTTTATCTTTTTTGGTCTTGTCAACTGCTTCAAGTAGATAGTGGTAATGAGAGCTAAAGTCTCAGACAAGACTTAAAAACATACACACACAAAAACAGAAGATTCCACCCCGAAATGTCCTGCCTCAATTTTTTTTGGCCCCTTATAGCACTCAGGGACTTATAAATCTCTCTGAACCTTAAAGTGCTTTTTCTATCTCATCTAAAACTTGAGAAGAATTCTGGATTCAAACAAGGACGATAGTCAGCATCTATTAGCTATAATTGAAAAAGTTCCAGGGTGTCTAATTTTCTAACTGTTAGGTGTTAATTATTAAGGACGTACAGAAACCCATGCAGATTTTTGTTAAAGATTTCATTTGCACACCTAGATTAGCCGATTTCCCCAGCTGAGTGAGACAGGATGTAGCATGTATTCACATATGAAGATGTGCCAGCTCAGCACTGTTTCACACAGTTGCTTACCAACCCTCTAACCAACATCTAGGTTGAAATACAAAAAATACACTAATGATGTTTGAGAATGTTATTTAACTTGGCTTAAATGTTTGGTTTTCTTAAAGTCACCAAATGGTTGTATTGGTAGGAGGAAAAGAAAGAAAGTGAAAGGAAAAAGCAAAGACCATCCGTAAAATCAATTAAAAAATATTCTAAGTTAGATACTTAATTACACATAAAATGCTACATTCTAGAAGTAGTATATATATAATTTTTACATATATAATTCCAGCAGAGAGTAAAGAAGGTCTGATTACCAAAGCAAAGGAAAAATTTTATGCCTAAGTGATCATAAAAAGTGACTGCAGTGAATATAAGAGGAAACATTTTTTGTTGTTGTTGACATGAGCATATTCATGTTCCTTAAGGAACCTTTTTTACTGAAATATAAATTACATAAAGGAAAGTATCAAATTATGATGGAATTATCACAAAGTAACACAGCTATGTAATTTCCATACAACTCAGGAAACAGAACATTACCAGCAGTCCAGATGGCCCCTAATTCTCTCTTCCAATTTATACCTCATTTTCTTCTGCCCAAACCACCACTATCCTGACTTCTAAAACCATGATATGTCCTAGAAGACAATAACTGTATATAAAATAATACATCATCTGAACAGAAATGCATGTGTGTGGAGCAGTGAGTGAAGTAGGGAATTCAGTGGTAGTGAAGAAGAATCTTATCTGACCCCTTTAAAAATGAGCGATGTTCCAGATTTGATGGTTTCACCATTCAGATTCCCCCTCTCTGCACCATATACTTCAGGCCAAAGGTCGGGATGTAAGTTCCCGTTGAAATCATCTTTAAGAATCGAGGGCAGAGGAACGACAGGAACACAGTAGGTTCCACCAAAGCCCCGGTCACACCTAAGAAAAAAATGAGCGGAGAAAAGGAATTATCTGTCGTGAGATCAAGAAGCCATCTTTAACTCTGCATTACAAAGAAAGAATCTGCCAGTTTTATTAACTTACACACAGCGTCCGGCATCACAAATCCCTCGTCCTGAGCACATCCAAGGGCACCCCGAGGCCAGCACAACGTTATCAATAGCCCAGGAGTCAGCCCCCATGGTGTAGTTGGCTTGGATCCATCTGAACCGGGTCCTGGGAGAGCTAAACAAAAACAAACAAACAAAAGAAAACGACCAAAAAAAAAAAAAAAAACAAACCACACTTGGTTTGAATGGCAACCTTCAAAGCACAAAAACATTTATTTTAATTTTTTCCCTTTAAAGTGCCCTCTCTGGGTTCCAGTTCCCTCTTTATTTGAGACACTTCGTTTTCATACCAAGTAATGGATGTTGTTTACTCTTGACCCACAAACAGGAGAGTAGAAAACATGCTTTAAAAATATTTCTTTCATACAAGAGCCTCTGAACACATGTGAGATGGGAGAGTTACTTTGAACTATCAATTTATTCTGTGTTTGAACTACATGCAGAACCTTAGTTTTTGCTTTCAGGCTTTTACTACTTTTCAGTACTGGGAAAGAGACTGAGGATGATAACCATGAGTATAAGTTGGAATCTTACAAAGGTCTTGCCATGAGGTCTCTGTTCTACTGCTCTCTAAATGGTTTCTGAGGTAGTAAATGTGAAGCCCTATCCAACCTCTGCCTCTATTTTGGTTCCTGAGGGCCTGGCTCCCTTAAAGGTGAAAACTAGAATGATGTGATGTACTCCCATGTTTTTTTATTATATTTGCAATCTGTTATTTGGAATATACTGTCAGAAGACCACTTTATCCAGAAATATGTGCAGCCTTACCAAACAGCAGTCTCTCATTTAGGAACAGATTGCACAGTAGAAATGTGTTAGTTATTTGGAAAGTAGAACACAGCTGACTTGAAGTGGAATTTCAACAGTAAAATCTCAAGTGCTATAGTTTCCCCTACACAAGTTCTCCTTCAATGCAACACAGCTGCCAGCATGGTGGCTCTGAAACAGAAATCTAGTCACATCAACACTCAGCTTAACACCCTTGAAATGGTTCCCCAACACATGCAATGTCAAGGCCAAACCTCTAATAAATACACGGCCCCTTCATCGTCTGCCCTCTGCCCTTGCCTCATCTTCCCCTATTGCCTCACAATTATACTCTGATAGCATGGAATCCTTGCACTTCCCCATAAACTCTTGTTTCTTCTGGCCTCTGGGATTCTATTTCGGTTTACAACAGCACATATGCCCCTCCTCCCCAACGAGCGCTTTTCACTCAGACAAGCTCTACTCACTTATTTAGACTCAGCTCAGACATCAGTTCCTCCAGAAATCTCCCTCCGATCTCCCCAAACTGAGTTAGGTAGTATCTCCCTGTGTTTCAATAATACCATTGGGTTTTGCTTCTGCTATCATTTTATAAGATAACTATTTAGATACCTGTTACCCTAAATAATGTATTTGGATCCTGGCATCAACTTATTCATTTTGTGTCAGAGACCTAAAACGTAATAGATATTCAATAAATGTTTGTTGAATAAAAATAAAGTGAATAAATGAGCTACAAGTTAGCACTCTTTAAAGCTCTGGGGTCCACAGGAAACTATTTTGGGTTATATACTAAAACGCTTTGATTTCCTGTGTTTTTTTTTTTTGTGGTTCGCGGGCCTCTCACTGCTGTGGCCTCTCCCGTTGCGGAGCACAGGCTCCTGACGCGCAGGCTCAGCGGACATGGCTCACGGACCCAGCAGCTCCACGGCATGTGGAATCTTCTTGGACCGGGGCACGAACCAGTGTCCCCTGCATCGGCAGGCGGACTCTCAACCACTGCGCCACCAGGGAAGCCCTGTGTTTGTTTTTTTCCTGCCACTTGTTTGTGCCTCTCTGAATCCAAATTGAACCAGGAAAATGGAAACCACTGTAAATATTTAACACAGAGGGAATTTAACACAAGGAATTGGATGCACAGTTCATGGCAGAGCATGGGGGCAGTGAGGAAACCGGAGTTTAACAAGTCAGGAAGCACTACAAGTCCAAAGATGGAGGGACACAAGAGGAGATGAGGTTAGTGCCCAGGGGCCAGTGTCACATGGAAGGACATCTCGGGGGAGCTAGAGCTGCTGAAGTTGGCCAAGATACACTTGAGATAGAAAGGGAGGGGAAGGAACACCCTGGTTTAACTTTATTTCCACCCTCCAATTTCTTGCCAGTATCTGCTACTCTCTAAATCTATCAGGAAGCCAGCAAACACATGCAGCTGGCAATGCAGCTTACAGAGGACAATTTGCCTACAATTCAGAGCAGAGCAGTGGAAGGGAGATACAGGGATGTGCGGGGAGCAGCCCCAGGAGGGTACAATCTCTACCACCCACCATAGTACACATTGGTTCCTAGAAAGATCCCCAAATCATGCAAATGCCTAAACCACAAAAGTGGGAGCCTGCTGTAAGCCCTAATATAACACCTGAATGTGATCTGAAATACTGTGGAGGGAAAGAAAGATGTAAAAGGATATGAGCATCCCAAAAGAATGAACCTTTTACTCTTATTCTGGTACTGAGATTTAAAAAAACCCAAACAGGGGCTTCTCTGGTGGCGCAGTGGTTGAGAGTCCGCCTGCCGATGCAGGGGACACGGGTTCGTGCCCTGGTCTGGGAAGATCCCACATGCCACGGAGCGGCTGGGCCCGTGAGCCATGGCCGCTGAGCCCGTGCGTCCGGAGCCTGTGCTCCGCAACGGGAGAGGCCGCAACGGTGAGAGGCCCGCGTACCGCAAAAAAAACAAAAACAAAAACAAAAAAACCCAAACAACTAAGGATACTCTTCCACATGTGATGATTTCACAAACTGCTTCATGTGGATAAGTATCAGTCTGGTTATTGGGTAGATATTTGTTTTTACAACAGTTTAAAAACTGAATCTGGTGGGCAGCCTTCACCTTGCTGAAGAACAGAAAAGTTCAGCCTTGGGAAACTCTCGGAACTCTTAACCACATTTAAAAATTGTTACCCAAGCACCTTGAACTTTTCTTTCCCCCCGGTATACTCCATGCATGATTATCATGAGAGAGTAATAGAATTGCCAAGTGGCATCATAATTATTTTCCAGTTAGGTGATAGAAACCTGAAGTTCTGACATGTAGCCAAATGACAATTCTCACATGGTGGAGAGTGGAAGGTAGACAGTGATCCGCTTCCAATTCTGGAATCTCTCGGAGGTGTAAACTGAACTTTCTGTGTAGTGCAGACAGCCAATGGTTGGAGGAACACACTCTTCGGTGACAAGATGCCAGTCCCTGCCATTGTTCAGAGAATACTGGAGCTGTATACCGTGGGAGTCGCTAAAGGGCTTACTACAGCCCATGCTCATTTCAAACTGCAAGAAAGTCGATGCTGACACATGAAAGTCCCAGGTCTCAGCATAACGAGGTTTTCCTACAAAAAAGGAAAAGTTTAATAGCAGCACATAATTGTGCTCTTTTCTTATTTGGTGTTTCTGCTCATCATGCTTTCAGCGGCAAACAAAAATCATGGCTTATCTATAGTGTCTCACACGTGCTTTGGCTTTTCATCTCACGTTGACTATTTTTATCTAGTTAGCATAGACTCAGAAATATGGAAGGCTGCTAACTTGAAAAGCTTTACCATCTTGAGACAGGCTAATAGAGAGTCTGAAAATTGTAATTCTGCAAATTATGAAACATGGGAATGTTTTCAGATAGGTACTTTTGCCCCACTTTTAAGAAACCTTAGTCATATTATGCATGCCATGAAAGACAGTTCCTGCAAAAACTGTTATTGGGTTCACCAAGTTACATTAAAGGACAACACAGGTCTTTACTTCCAAGAGCCCCCCTCAGTACAGGCAGTTATGCACACAGTTTTGCATTAGAGAATCTGCTTTTGGGTTTTAGTTAATTTAATCCTCCAGTTAATTAAATATTCTCCCTTTATCTGGTGAAAATGTATACCTATGTTTTCAGTGAATATCAGAGCAGTATCCATAGAGAGACAGTCAGTATTGACTTGACCTCCTTGGATTCGATACCAGTTGGCTTGCAAATCTAAAGAGCCATCAAATTTGTCTTGAAACCCAGTTTGAGAGCTGTCATTCATTCCTATAAGGACATCATCCAAGGCCCACTGGGCTGAATGCTTCCCTGAAATCAGATGAATAAAGGCAGTTAGAGACGGTTCATTATATAGCAATATGAATATCTTTATGACTGTGGCTTTAAATCAAATTATCTAGAAATTGACAGCAAATTAAGAAACACACAGTACAACACGGCTTTAACTGGATGATCTAAATGCTACCAGGAAACTTGGAGTGAGCAGTAACTTGCCATGTTGCGGTTGCCACCATCGAAAAGCTGTTGCAGGTGTCTTTGCCTCTCGTGGAAGGTCGATGGAAATGATCTGTGGTTCCAGAAATGACATGAAGTCCAACTCTCGAAGCAAATGCCAGAGTATCCCATTGTCATTTGAATATTGAACAACAAGCCCTGAGTTAAAAGACATAAATCCAGTTACTTAGACAGCTCTCCTGAAGGCAAAAAAGGCAAGGAACAGTATTATTTGAAATGGCAAGACTGCAGGAGAAACTTCAGATTGCATCTCATAGGATGAGGGCACATTCATCTAACTTCCAAGGAATGAATTAGTAGACCTGAAGGCTCATCAATTTCTTGACAGTTTCTAATGCACTGACTCCTAGGAAGTGGGGGGAAAAAATACATAAGCTCTTTTTAAAGACCACTCAGCTTTGTATGAGTGATGAGTAGGTTGGTAAGGGAGACATAAAAATCCACTCCAGATTACGTATTTGAATTTTAGATTCTGTCCTGAACTTTACAAAGTCTCATATCATTATTATATACTCAGAAAAAATATCTCAATCTCCCAGCACAAAATCAAGAAGTGCTCTTTGCCAACAGTGTACCAGATAGGAAGCACAGCCCAATTTGAAATTCTATTAAGCAGAATAGAATTTTTACTGGCACTTCACACTTTGTCAGACCTTGGTCACTGAAGACTGAATAAAGACAAATTATTAAACAGTAAAGCAGAAGAACTCACTCCCATCCGATGGTTCTACCTTTCTACCTTTCTAGTTCTACCTTTCTTTCTCTGTGTCACCTTTCCCCTTCACTTATCCCTTCTACCCCACCTCCCTCTGCCTGTCACCAGGTGTGATTTAGGGAAATGCATGTTAAAGTTTAAGATACTTCGTGTGCTATTCCTGCTACCTATCCCAGAAAAATTTTTATTTTAAAAGAGGACACAGGGAAAGGGTAATGTTCAATGCAAAGGAAAAAATTGCTAATGATGAAATGGTAGGAATCAACAGGATATATATATGATCATTAGCAATTAATAAAAAAATATATTTTACTTGATGGGGGGGCAGAGGGCTTTCTTGGCATCTATCTGA
Source organism: Neophocaena asiaeorientalis asiaeorientalis (assembly GCF_003031525.2). Taxonomy (NCBI): domain Eukaryota; kingdom Metazoa; phylum Chordata; class Mammalia; order Artiodactyla; family Phocoenidae; genus Neophocaena; species Neophocaena asiaeorientalis. The sequence continues at coordinate 278,237 of NW_020172463.1, read as the reverse complement.
TTGCTATTCTATAACTGTTCCTAAGACTGGCACTGCATATTCATAATTATGACTGGGGATATTGAAGTGCTTTCTGAGTATTCACAGAAATTACGTTCAGTAAAGTTGCATTTGTTATATTAATTTTATTATGTTCTAATCTTTTTGTAATTGCAATAATTCATGGTTCTTAACAATAACTTTTTAGTTTCCTCATTATTGACTAACCAGAACATCTCAATCCCTCTGTCATGTTGCACAGCAAAGAATTTACCAAAATTAAGTTTCAAGAAATAATATGATAAAATATAGAACTAAAAGAAAGCCTTTTAAGGTTAATTGATGTTACATGGAATTACTGTCACCACATCTGACAAGGGGTGATGCCAGAAATAATAATGACTAAGATGCAAAAAAATTGGAAATCTCAGGAGAATTAATCCCACCATATTTAAAATAGAAGAAATCATCGTGTTTGATGAGAGGATAAAAACAGCTCAAAGAATAGGAACTCTCTGGGGAGGCAGTATGCGGTGTATGCGTGTAGACATGCGCAGTTGGAGCTTCAGTGGGTGGAGGTGAGACCCATGTGCTGGAGAAGGGAGAGAACCACACCAAAGATCAGGAAGAACACTGAAGCTAGGCTCTTTCTCATTTTTATTCTAGTCAAGGTGAAGAGCATCTGAGAAAACTCCAGTCTCCAACCCTCGATGTTTTCTCAAAATATAGTTTTTCTTGTAGATATTAATTTGTTTGATATGGTTTATATTTAATAACATAGGGGAGAGAGAAAATGAATAATTTAGATAGTTATCTGGGTGACCTATTTAGAAAGCAGATATAGTACCAAGAAATGAAGCATCACAAGACTAAAATCTCACTGGTGGTCCTTTAGCACCTTCTACTCAAAGTATGGTCCAAGGACCAGTGCCTGTATCACCTGGGAACTGGCTCTACCTGTGGTGTTTTTACATGTCCACAAATTCTTTGACACTCCTGCCATCAAAAGTGAAGCTTAATTCTCTTTTTGAGTGTGGCTGGACTCAGTAACTTGCTTCTAATAGAATATCGTAGAAGCGACAATGTGTGACTTCTGAGAGTAGGCCATAAAAGGCGCTTGCACTTTCTTCCCTGCTCTCTCATGGTTGTCTTTCTCTGAAGAAAGTCAGCTGACAGGTAGTAAGGACACTCAAGCAGCCTATGGCTAGGTCCACTGAAAGAAACAGGCCTCTTGCCAATAGCCATGTAAGTGAGCATCTTGGAAAGAGATCCTCCAGCCCTGGTTGAGTCTTTAGATGACTGCACCGTCTTGGCTTTTATCTTGCATGCAGCCTCATGAGAGGTCTGGAGCCAGATCCACCCAGCAAAGCTGCTCTTGAATTCCTGACTCACAGAAACTAGAAGATAACAGATGTTGCTTTAGGCCACTCAGTTTTGGAATAACTTGTTACGCAGCATACCACCCAAGTCCTACTGAATCAGAATCTGCATTTGAAAGCCTCCTAAAGGATTCAGATGTACACAGGAATATGAGAAACACAGCTCAAGAGGTCCATACTCCATTTGGTTTCTTCTTGCTGCTTTTCTCCTCATTAACTTTTTCAGGAGTGTCACTTATACCTTCAGGCAGCCACAAGATCTACAGAGATGAGGGCCCCAATTCTGCAGGACAATGAAGTGCCTTGCAGATAAGTATGAAAGAATGGAGAAATGCAAGACAGGGAAACAGCAATATCCATATTTTATATCAATCGCTGAGCCTCTTTAGCTGTGTCATCTAAACACTGTCCATCTGAATAAACCAAGCCATCTTAGCTCATCTACTGAGTGTTTAAGGAACATAAAACATTTCCCTTTTTAAATTACAATTTCATCTACAATCTTCCCAGTCTTATTGAAAATAGCCTAATTTTGATTTTAATTCCAAATATGTAAATTGAGGCTTCAGCTTGAGTATGTAAAAAATTGTTACTTTCATCACTAGAAGAGATTTGTTCAAGGATTTAGGCAGATTTACATTTTAACAACCAGTTTTCAATAAAAGACTGAGAAATGCCTGTGGGATGTAAATTACACAGGCAGCAGGGAGTTCAAGAAAATGGCTCAGAGTCGTCGAGAAAAAGTTGTGTTCTTAAAGGAATCCTAAGGGAATAAGCCCAACAGGGCAGACAAGAGCATGTGTCATCAGAGGTTAAGTATAGAGCAGAGCTTCAGGTCAGTAAGTGGATGCTTCCCGCTGTACTCTGGCCAGAGTTGGCCTTTTTTTCTCATATACAAATAGGGGTACGGATTTGTAATTTTCAGAAGAGTCATGCACATATGCACATACACACAGTTGCTACACTGTGCCAACCACAAACTATTTTTAAATAATAATTTTATTACAAGGGTTAAGGACAACATTAAAGTGCTCTACCTCTCCAATCAGCAAGCAATGTCTTGGGACAGGACCCCATCTACCTTTGCATCCCTCAAAGCTCCTGTCTCTGTGTGGGCGGAGAATGTGCTCTAGAAATACTCCTTTGCTTTGAACTACATATTGTTTCTGCAGGGTGATCCTGTAAAAACTTAAATCAGGTTACATCACTACCTGACCTAAAAGCCTCCAATTGGTTTCCCTGACGACAGTGGATTCCGACCCCACCTCCCTACCACGACCAGCAAGGTCCTGCCTGACTGGGCCCCTGTCCCTCACCCCCAAGCACTCCTCGACCTTCACATGCCCCAGGCCACCTGGCTCTCTTTCTGTTCCTCCAATACCACAATTCTTTCCCACCTCGTGGCCTTTGCTGTTTCTTCTGACTGGAAAACTTCCCCTGAGCTCCTCCTGTGCTGGCTCCTTTTCACCCTTTAGATTTCAATTTAAATGTCACTTCCTCAGTGAGGCCCCTCCCAGACCATTCTATCGAAATCTGCATCTCCCCCTGCATAAGTTTACCTTCCATCTCATCAGCTTCTTTATTTCTGTCTAGCCCATCAATCTAACATCTTGCTTATTTCTTTTCTTTACTGTTGATTTTCTGACTCTTACTAGAATGTAAGTTCCCTTAAGGGCAGGGCTTCTGTCTGCTATGCTCATCATTGCCCCACTAGTTCTTCCCATTCTGGCATGTGGTAGTCTGCATGTCTTGTCCCCTTTACCACACACTCTCTTTCCTTCTGCCACATGGCTGGCAACATCCAGAAGCTCCCCAGCAGCTGTTTCATTATCCTGGGTGCTGGAATGAGGACCTCAGATGACCCATGAGGAAAATGCAGCACAAAGGACAAATCCTTTTTGTTTTAACCCACAGAGATTTAGAGGGTTGTTTGTTACTGCAGCATAACCTAGCTCATCATGACTGATGCATCCGTCTTTCAGTGACACTGTATCGGTGCCACCTAGAACTGTGTCTAGCTTAGAGCAGATTCTTAATAAATGTTTGTCAAGAGATTAGGAAATGCAAAATAGTCTATATAAGTTTCTAGACTGCTGCTTCAGTAAACAGATTATCTGGATAATTACTAGACTAAAAGTACTGAGATACTTAGAAAAAGTCATGGAAGCTTTCAGTTACTGATGATATGGCCAAGGACATTTAGAATTGATGAACAGAGCTATTGGTAGCTCTATTGACTAACAGGTACTATAGTGTTTAAGCCAATATGTTTTACATAGTCATGCCTGAGAGAATAACAAACTTAGAAGCTGAAAAATTCTTCATATACTATTTAAGAGATCAATGTTTGGAGGAAAACCTATCTGAGAAGCTCATGGATTTTGTACCAGGAACCAACTCATATGCGGGGTCCCTTAAGGAATCCCGTCATATCTGTAGAGCAACTGAAGGCCACCTATGTATGTTTCAAGCCTTATGAATTTCTTTCAGCACTGAATCATGGAGGCAAAAGATGGTATGGATGCCTAGAGAGAGTAGAGTTCTGGGCAAGGAGAGAGGCAGTGTGCATGGTGGTTAAGGCATAGGCTCTAGAGCCAGCATGAGTGGTTTGACTCCCTGCTTATCTACTTACTGACTGAATGATCTTGGGTAAGTTACTTGACCTCTCTGTGCCTCAGCTTCTACATGTGTAAAATAGGACAAATAATAGTACCTATGGCAAAGAGGTATGGGGAGGATTAAATGCATTAACAGATAAAACACTTGGTACAGTGCCTTGCATATAGTAGGTACTCAGTAAAAGTTCATGTTTATTACTACAAGAACTCTCCTTCCACCAGAGGATTCTAGTACCCTCAGGATGCTTACGGGCGGGAAGCAGAGTATGATCCGCCTTCAGCAATACCCTATGCAAACAAATTCCTAGACCTAAACCGTGCTGAATGTAAAAGTCTCTGCAATTTTGTTTCCTCCCGTGTAAAGTTATAAAGGAACAGGTTTCCCTGTTTACAGGCTTAAGGATCTGGATGAGGAATCTTAGAGACCAAGGCTCTATGTAGTTACCCACTCACTGATGGAGAAGAGAAGAGAAGGAATGATTTAAGGTAGTGTATCAGTTTACAAAATCCCGGCCAAACTTTGGGAGGAGAAAGAACTAATTTGCTAGTAGTAACTGTAATTTCTATGGAAATATAGCAGCTTACCTTCATTTCTAGCTCGTGGTTTGATGCAGGTAATCCCTGAAGTTTTGCTTCCAATTTGTATATAAAACTGAACGAGTCTGGGGGAAAAAATCCCAAAACACTTCAGTTTACTTACAAATAGATGAGCTCAGAAGAGATTTAGCCCTTTGTATTTTGACACATTAAAAAGTAAAACTCCTATAATTCTTAGGTACTACTTTTAAATTCGAAGGGCATATGACAAACAGAAACTACAAAGATTATATAGTAAGTTAATTCTGTAACCATTTGAAAAAGTTAATTAATATGACCATTAATTTTATTCTGGAATAATTACTGAAACAAAAGGAAACAGTTTAATTCCACTTCATTGTGACAGTCTCATATGATTTAATGAAATCACTGAAATGGGAATTCCTTTAAATTGAGAAGATACTATCCTTGGAAACTCAAGAGGAAAAATCTAACATTAAAAAGTTGAATGCTGGGACCTCCCTGGTGGTGCAGTGGTTAAGAATCTGCCTGCCAATGCAGGGGACACGGGTTCAATCCCTGGTCCAGGAAGATCCCACATGCTGCGGAGCAACTAAGTCTGTGAGCCACAACTACTGAGCCTGCGCTCTACAGCCCGCGAGGCACAAGTACTGAGCCCGCATGCCACAACTACTGAAGCCCGCGCGCCCTAGAGCCCGGGTGCCGCAAATACTGAGCCCACGCGCCGCAACTACTGAAGCCCGCGTGCTCTAGGGCCCACGTGCCACAACTACTGAGCCTGCGTGCTGCTACTACTGAAGCCCGTGTGCATACAGCCCGTGTTCCGCAACAAGAGAAGCCACCACAGTGAGAAGCCCGCGCACCGCAACGAAGAGTAGCCCCTGCTCGCCACAACTAGAGAAAGCCTGCACACAGCAACGAAGACCCAATGTAGCCAACAACAACAACAAAAATTGTTAAAAAAAAAAAAAAAGTTGAATGCTGTATTTGTTTAGGGCCAGACAGTTACCTGTATTACTGATTTAGACTCAGATGGTTTAATTTTTCACAACTGACACTCACTCAGTGTGATGTAAACCATGCCTCAGTCCACAGTAAACCAACCTACATGGCAGGCACACCTCTGTGACAAGGACTCAGAAGGAAGGGAAAGAGATTGAAGGCAGAAAAACTATGACACAGAACCCCAGATTTTAGTGAGAAGAAGGTCTAAAAGTTTCAAACATTTCTTTGGTTTCCTTTCTTCCAATTCTAAAATAGTTTGACTAAAAATAAAAACGCACAGTTTTATTTTAGGTGTGCTACTATTTCATTTGCCCTTAAAACTAAGCATTTATTTATTTTACCAGTAGGTGTCAGTGTAGGTATTTAAAATTTCTGGAACAGTTTTCAATAAGTGAATACAAATAAACTTAGATAAATGGGGGTCATGACATTTTTGGATACAGAATTTAAAGTTGAAAAAAATTCTTTGTTTCTCCTGGCATATATTAAAATTAATACCAAATAGTCTTCATAATAACACAGAACTTTAGAAAACCAAGCTGACATATATTAGACACACAAGCCTTGGTGATGACTGTATGCTGATTAATGAATTGGAGTATAAGTTTTGCAGAAACTGCCTATTTTATTATAAAGTTATGCTTTATTTTTATATATCAGAATCTATACAGAGAAACATTACTATGTAAACCCTCAATAACAGAACAGAGTGTTGTAGGTTAGAACACTTGGCACGGTAAGTACTATGTTCATGGAGAAGTATACCAATTAACTATTCACCTGATATTCCTGGTGTCCAGAGGGATGGTCCTTGCTTCCCTTTTTCCGGGGCCACTGAAGTACAGAGACTTGCCATCGTTAAGTGTTCCACAGCCCGTTCCAATCTGGCCTCCGGTTATCTTGTACCACAACGGGCTGAGCTTCCCCTCAAACCTATCGAACATCTCACTGTGGTTAGGGACAACAGACACACAGGTTCCTTGTGTGGCTTCCGAGAAAAGAAATACACAGGAGAGAGGTTTTGTTAAAATCATGAGACATTGGAAGGTACATTCAGTGCATGGGCAAAAGAAGCATTGCCACAGGTGTTAGGGGAAAGAAACCACATCAAAATTTGAATCTCCCAATCACCTGTCTGAAATACAGCCATCACTTCTAACATCAAAAACACTATTCTGCTCCTATAATTTTAAATTTTTAAACAGAGAGACATCAGGAACCACACGTTTCCATGATTCTTGTTACTCAGAGGATTTGTGTAAACTGAGAAATAGATTTTGTCCACAACAAAATTGGTTCATTTGTTCTTTGTATTAGTGGATCAATAAGGGGAGTTAATCCCAGATTTAAAAGAAACACCCTGAAACCACGAGTGACAGCACTCTCTACAGAAGGCCTGCAACAACATATGTTTGTCTTTGGTCACGCACCAGATGAAGGGCAGAGCACTGAAAAGCTGGGAAGGATCCTTTGAAGTTCCCTCCAGGAAAAATTCTATAAAAAGATTTTGGAGCTTATAATATTTTCTCCAATTTTACTCTTTAATCTCAGCTTCCTTTTTATTTTGCTTGTAGCAACATCCAAGGGTGACTGTGGTCAGAAAATACTTCCCTTGTAAAGTTCTCTTTTGGCAGTCTTGGGTTTATCATTTCATAAGTTGATTTTTACTTTAAATGTACACAATTACATTTTGTATAAAAGCAATGTAAAGAGCACAGGCAGCCAAGTGGTTAAGAGCTCGGCTGCCAGAGTTTGAAGCCCAGCTCCAGCAGCTCCTAGCTTTGTGACCTTGGGAGAGTTACTATACCTCTCTGTGTCTCAGTTTCCTCAAGTGTAAACAGGGACAATAACAGTACTACACTATAGGGTTATTTATTGCTAGAATTAAATGAGGTGAAATAAAAACACCTACTATAGTGCCTGGCATAAAGTACGGACTCAAGCGACGTTAATTATTTTTATTATTACTATTAAATAAATATACTTTAGGAATGAAATTTGTGTTGTCATGCATTTCCTTCTTAGGCAGTTCAAAACTACAAAATATATCAGCACCTCATTTGCCTGGGTTACAAATTCCTACAATTAGGACTTAAAGAAGAATAAACTCAGAATCTATTTCCTTGGAAGAAGTAACATGAAATATAGTAACTAGAGACGAATATTTTACAAACAAATCATCAGACATGTCCGCAGCCTTACCGGTGTACCCCAGGTCGCAGAAACACACCCCTGAAACGCAGTCCCCATGGCCACTGCAGTAACTGGGACAAGGCTCTGATATGTACACGCCATCCAAACCAAAGGGAGGCACATTCTTCTGTGAGCTGCTCTCTTGGATCCATCGGAATCTGGTCTTACTGTTGGGAAAAACAGCACAGGTGTTTCTTGTACCAGTATCTCATACCAAAGCACTGAAATACAGAACGTTTCAGAAAAACTCAAGAGAGATTTAATATTTATTTGGAAGCCACATTCACTTGATTGGTCACTTAACCTTCATAAGGTGTCTCTCTCAGATCTTTCTCAAAACTTCTTGATTTTTTTCTTCAGCACAAATGTTTCACTATCAGGAAGATCAGATAAAGAAGATTCTGATGGCCAGAAACATATTATATAGGTTTTTGCTTGTACATTTTAAGAGGCTCTTTGGGAATCTTTGAAACCATCAAACAGAATGGTCTTCGTTAGGACAAATGAGAGGACTCTGGCTATTTGCCATTCTCATGATTCCAGGAGAACAGAGTCAAGTTCGTACTGACAGCTCTATTCCCACCTGTTGCCTCTTCTTCTTACCTTCAAATCTCCAAGATGCTCATTCTATAAACTCTTAGCAACCAGCTGGGCTGCCAATGAACACTGGTAACTGCCAACAAACAAAAGAGGGACCTGGTCCCAGTGCTTCAAAACCCTGGAACACCAGTGGCCTGGGCTACTGCCCAGTCCTATTTTCCCCACAACAGTTGTGAGGTTGCCAAACCAAAACTTGTCCCAGTTGCTTTCTAATCTTTCCAATCCCTTCAACACATCTCTTTTCTTTTCAAATATATGGAAATCCACACACATCTATAATTTCATACCAAGAAAACACCTCTTCCTTCTCAGTTCTACTAACATTAAAGAGGGAAGATGGATTAGGTTATCTGGATACCAGTTAATTTTGCTGCCAATATTTATAGACTTTTGAATGAATTCAGTCTCTTAGTAAACAAGAATAAAGAAGCTTAAAGATTAATGAAGATTGTCAAAGATAACTGTAGACAAAGGTTCCTTTTCCCCTCTATTATTGTGAAAATAATACAGCAGTATCAGAATGCATTTCTTTCTGGCTCTTCAAATAGCTTTGGTAATTTGGCAACACTGAATCATAACCCTGGCTTTTTTTCATTATTTTAAGTTACCTACTTTTAGCAAATTTGCAAATGTAACCACAATGTTGTTTTCTAGGTTTTAACTAATGCAAGTCTTAACACATTCTTCATTGTGTCAAGAGGAAGGTGAACACATCTTTTGTTTACTTTGGAAATAATTCAAAATATATTGGTCTTATTTTTTAAGGCAAAAAGACAATTGAATTGAAGATTAGAAAAACAGAGCAAAACCAAAAAACAGAAAGGAAAAGAGAAAAATGATGGGCTTTTTGGGAATGATTGGGAAAATTGCTCCCAATAAAGTTGTGACATTATTGAGCCTGTGAAGATATTTTTCCTTTCAAAGGAAATAAATGGAATTGATGAACAGTATCTTTTGCCAATTGCTCGTAAGAAAATGGTAAGCCCTCTATGCCCCTTCCAAAAGATAAGCTGCATATCTATGATAAAAGAGGAAAACATACCAATTCCCTGATAGAAGTCGTCTTTAATTAGAAGTCATACTTGCCTTTTCTTTTACGTTTCTATAATATAAATAGAACCCAGAGAAATATGGATCTATGATTTCCACCACATGGAAAGTGAAAAAAGGGGTAAGAATAGTTTCTTTTCTTCACCTAGGCTCTCTGACCTGGGCAAGATGAGGGCATCTCTCTATCAACTGTTCTGTTTCATGGAAGAAGCAAGTTCAGACTGAGCCCCAGAAGCATTCAGAAAGTTGAAGAATCCCAACGGTAGGTAGAATTCTAGAAGCTTTGGTAATTCGATAGGGAGTGAAGGGTAAGTAAAGCCCTTTGACTCATCTCTGATTCTTGGGGTCCTGTAGTTTTCATTATAAAAATAAAATAATCAAGGTCTGGTCTGGCCAGAGAGATGAGGCACCCTTGTTTGTAGATTCTGAGGCTGCTATAGACCCAAGAAACAGAGTAGGCTGTTAGATACTTGAGAAGGCAAAAGACTTCAGGAGCTCAGTATTAAGGCATCCATATATAAATAAATTAAAAAAAACCAAAATGACTAATCATTTGATTAATAGGGTGTCCAGGACATGGTGAATTACAGCTGAGAGTCCTAGCTGGAAGCCCATATTTCAGAGTGAAAGGGCAAGAGATGGCACCTCTTTTCCTTCTTTTAATCTTTGTTAGCTGGCTTTTAGTTGGAAGGTACAAATCAAAGCAACAAAGATTTCACTGATCATGACATAAGCAAACTTTCCTTTATCTCCATTTCTCCATGTTATGCCTGGTTCCTGATGCGTACTGCTTTTCTGTTCTCTTAGGAGCACAACCTTGGAAATGAGCAGAAGTAATTTAGCAACCTTAGGGCTGCTTGAAGAAGAGGAAGAACTAGTAAGGAATTTACAGAAAAACATAATCATAGACCATCGGAAGAAGGGAGGAAATAAGTAGGCCAAAGTTAGCTAATAGCATGTCTAGATTCCACACAGTTAATCTTTTTTTTTTTAAATAGACGAGATGTAGCTTTAAAATGATTAATATTATTAATGTGTGTGTGTACACGTGCTATTCATATCTTTTCAAGGAGACATAGCAGAATGCAGAACAATGATTTCTTGCTGAGCAGCACTGAATTTATTTTGGGAAACATATTTTAGAAAGGGAGGTGTCTTCAATTAGCTAATCACCTGTTGCTGGTCCTTATTCTTCATTCAACCGGCATTTACAAGTGCCTATAACATGCCAGGCGGTGCCAGGGCTGGGCACATGATGGGGAGCAGAATTCCTGCATGGTTCCTACCTTTTTGATGCCCACAGTTGAATGAGAAGACACATTTAATCAAACCCCTGCGCAAGGAAATGTACACGTGCAACTCTGATAACTATCACCATTAAGAAGGACATAGAGCCAGGTGAGCATGGGTCTTAGAGGTCTTTGACCTGACAGTCAGGAAGCTCTGGGAAGGTGTTATAGGACGTGATGATTGAGGAAAAGACAGAATTTAATCTTATGTAATTTAACTAGAAATAAACCAGAGTGCAATTCGACTATTCATATCGTTGAACAAAACTTCCCCTTTGCCCTGCATGTTCTAGATAAGGAAGAAATAAAAGGTAAGACTCTCTCTCTCTTTGTTCTCTTCCCCAACTGCCACCTTTGTTCAAAGGATGCCTGAGTGACCAGGAGAACCAGTTTCTACCCCTCTCCCTCCCACCACCACACTTCAGAGGGGTGTTGCATCTGCCTCTCAAGCCAGGAAGGTGCATGTGCACCTGCTTGTCCTGTGATAGGTGGTGGTGGAGGAGACATTCTGCAGCATAGTAAGCAACGGTGTTTCTAGCCCTTTCCAGAGACATCGACTGCTTGCATTCTGCACAGGGAGCCTAGAGCAGGCTGAGGGGCATGCTGTGTGGTTGGGGAGACAGTCAGGAGGGATGTACCAGCACATATTTACCACCACCAGTGTCTCTCCTCTGTAGGCAAGAACCAAGAGACTTAACATGAGCACAAACTGCTCCTTTGAGAAAATCAGCTTCGAAGTATTCGTCAAAGAGCAATGTTTTAGTAACTATTACAAGTATGTTGCCTTGTGGCAAAATAGGTCCAAACTTTAACAATTTTCACACTTAGAATTCTCAGCTTTCCAACACTGCATTTGGAGATATCTGAGTTTAACATATTGCAGAAGAAACAACAACAGCTCGTTTACTTGGGTTGAAGTAGAAACATATTTACTATTCTGTAGCAGAGAGCTCTCCATCACAAATGCCATCTACCAGCAAGCTGGACGGTATTCAAATGAACCACGAAGCCAGATGCTAAGGAAAAAGATTTCTTCTTCCAAAAGCTGAGGTCCAAGAAAATATTGATAAATTGGGAGCCTCAAAATTTTGGCTCACTCTGTGATGTTAAGGACAACCTTTTTTTATTTCTCAGATGTGGCTTTACCAAGCGGGTGTTTCCACTCAGCGTCAAACAAACTGCAGTTTCAGATTCAACTTTGTATTATCTGGCTCTGGAGTATTGCACCAGAGGTGTGTTCCTTGGTTCCTGATTCTATTGGCTACTTTCACAGTGATGTCTTCCAGCATCCTGGTCTCCTAGTCACTGCAGCAAAGATGCAGCCCTTGATGCACTCCAGCTTCATGGCATGCTGCACTTGTCTATTTGGAAGAGATGTGGTTGGGCCACAGTTTCAGAAAAGCATGGGGAAGAGGCAGGCAGTGGTGGAGGAGAGAATTACAAGGGCTGTACTTTTACATACCTAGCTTGAAATGGGCAGAAAGCAGGATGAAAGGGCTATTTAGCTGCAAACACAGATATGTTCTTATGGACAGATGTCTCAGAGGATGAAGCCTAGAGGGTAGAACCAACAGCTGAGAAGAACAACAGATTAGGGAGCCACTCGTAGGGAACAGAATTATCTCAATCAAGAAAACTTTCTTATGCTGGACATTGCTCATGGAGGAGGGAACCCTAGTAACAACAATCTTGCTAGCTTTCAGAATCCCTATGAGCCAGTGGTTGCTATGTGATTCCCATTCTTTTCTCTTTTTTTGAGTTGGGGTGTCTATTGTGTTTATCTTGTCATTGTCTCACTGTTGTATGTTGGGTAATGGGTGGGGTGGATAACTTGTTTCTTTAGGTCATAGGTCAATGGGTCAAGAGAAGCCATATCCAGGGAACACTGACTTGATAGAAATCATGAAATCAGTGACTTAGTACCTGATGCTGTGATGAGATGAGCGTTTGGGGGTTTTGGGAGGAAAGTGAGTACATCTGCTTGGGGGAGACATGTGAGTCATTAGGGCTAGGACAAAATATGGTAGGTTGTTACAATAATGTCCCCCAGTGGATCATACTAAATCTTCTTCTACAAGACTTCCCTGCACTTCTTATCAAAACGGGGAGTCTGCTTTCTCACCCTCTGAATCTGGACTGGCCTTGTGACTTGCTTTGACCACTAGGATGTGGCAAAGAAGACAGGGTCCTGCAGCTTCTATTTTTGTTCTCTTTGAACCACCTAACTGTGGAAACTGTTATGAATACTGGGATGGATACTGGGATGAAGACCACTATAGAGAGAAAAGTCCTACTAATCCCAGACACTAATCAATCTACCAATTGAATGCAGCTACATTATAAAGCTTAGGAGAGACCAGCAGAAGAAATACCCAGCCAATTCCATAAAACCATGAGACATAATAAACCACTGTTGTCTTAAGCCACTAAGTTTTGGAGACGGATGTTGCATAGCAATAGGTAACTGTACAAATATTATCCTAGGCTGTACTGAGGAATATGAAAAAGGAATAAAGATGATTTTTAAAAAGTAATGCATCTATGCATTCCTGATCTTTTTGCCTTCCACGGGTTAAGAGATGACATGGTCTGGAATAGCTGCCTTGGATCCAGAGATAGAAGTTGTGTGTTCAGAATGGCAGAGACACCCTGTAAACTCTGAAGTCCTCACCTGTGGACCATTATGCAAGAAAGAATGGATTTCTAACTTGTTTAAGTCTTGTTAAGCATTTGTATTTGTTTCTCTGTTATAGTAGCTGGGCCTGTATCCTAACTAAAGCAGAATGCAAGTCAAATTATTAAATTTCACTAAAGAAGGTCAACTCATCAACTCTGCCACCTACACATCAAATCATTAGAGTCCCTCTTTGATACATAACAAAGTACACTGGCATGTAAAGACAAAAAAATTACTTATAAGTTGACTTGGATCCACTGACTGATAAACCATTTCTTGGGACAGCTGGCATTTAAACATTATGTTCCAAAGTTTAGTAGATTACCACACAAACTTATACATCCTGACCATACTTCTTACCCATTTGGGAAGTCTGTGTACCAAAGTCTAAGGTGTAATTTTTGGAGGTGTGCACATCTAAGTACTGAGGGAGGCAGATGAACACAAGCAGCATATCCAGCTAGATGCAAATTTGGTCATCAATTAGGTGAAAGATTATAGACAGAATGGTCTCTACAAACATTAGAAGTAAGCCACTCCTACAGATTTTCTAGCTTTTATCACTGTTATCAGTCAGGATGAGATAGGTTGCCAGCCTAACACGCAGCCCCTAATCTCAGCGGCTTAACCCAACAAAAGTTTATTTTTTGCTTATGCTATAATGTCCAGTATAGGTTGTAAGAAAGTCTGTTGATTGTAGACACTCAAGGACCCAGACTGATGTAAGCTTCATCTCAAAAGAGGCTTTCATGAAGCAGAGAAGATAGCAAAATGCACATGAACTCTGAAAGTCATATGTTTAATTTCCACTCACATTTCATTAGGCAATGCCAAACTTTATTTTTTATATAAATGTATTCATTTATTTATCTATTTATTTATTTATTTTTGGCTGCACTGGGTCTTCGTTGCTGTGCGCGAGCTTTTTCTCTAGTTGCGGCGAGCGGCGGCTACTCTGCGTTGCGATGCGCGGGCTTCTCATCGCGGTGGCTTCCCTTGTTGTGGAGTATGGGCTCTAGGCGCACAGGCTTCAGTAGCTGCGGCACACAGGCTCAGCAGTTGTGGCTCGTGGGCTTAGTTGCTCCATGGCATGTGGGATCTTCCCAGACCAGGGCTCAAACCCGTGTCCCCTGCATTGGCAGGTGGATTCTTAACTACTGCGCCACTAAGGAAGTCCTGGCAATGCCAAACTTTAAAGGGTGTGGGGAAAGTATAATCCTACCATATTTCAGGAAGGAAGTAAGCTGGAAATATTGATGAATGGCACTAATGAGTATATCAACCATATATTAATTTACATCACCAGCAGTGCCAGTAGTCTTCTTATACCATCTCAGCTCTGCACAGAAATGCTTTGACTGAGTCACAACTGAATGTTATGTTCTAGGATTCAATTAAGAAGTATCTACTTGAAGAATGCTTCATCTTTTGAAAAATTATAGAGTTAAAACACTGATTTTCATGTTACCTACTCTACCTGACACAAAGATACATATACGTACTATAAAGGTATTCTAGAATACTGAATGTAGAAATGTATGATATATATATCTGATATATATTATCAGAATACATGTATTTTCTTTCTTTTTACCCAACAATGAGAACTAAATGACCCTATCCCCTGACCTCCCTCACTATGTCCTAGCTGCCAGGAAGCTAAGAGTTAAATTTGTTGCCCTATTACTGAAACTAATTTGCTTCAAGTTCTTGATCCATTTATCTCATTCTTCTGTCAATTGATTTTAAATCTTTTTCCCTATTGTTTTAATTATTTATCTTAATGGTCACTTAAAGGGATCTTTTATATTGTAAGATATCTCAAATTGTCTATTTAAAGAGGCATTACATTATCACACATCTCTGTATAGTGAAAGTCTGATACGATAATGCCTTATAACTCCCTTGGCTTTTAAACATCTTTTGTTCAGGGCTGTAATCCAGTGCCCAGAACAGAACTTGGCACAGGTAGGTGGCTCAATAAATATTTGTTGAATGAATGAATGGATGAGTGAGTGAGTGAACTTTTTCACAAGTATGAGCATCATTTCCTCAAGAGTCCTTACAGCTAGAGTTTATGAATTCTCTTAGGTTATTGAGATAAATGAGATGAAGATACTGAGATAAATATATGCTCCTCAGAAATGGCAACTATGGCACATAATAGGAATGGTCACTTTACCTGGATGCAAGAGACCTTGGAATAACAATGGTGATTCTCGTCCATTCTTCAAAGTCCCCTGTGTGATACAGGGTGGGCTCACTCAGTTCTCTGGAGTTTCCTTCACATCCTTTGCCTGCAGAAGCTGGGTAACAGCCTTCTTTCACCAGAAACCAGGACATCCCAGCATCGTGAGAGTACTGAAGAAGAACTGGGGCAGCGCTGCTAAATTGATTGGCACACCCAATGTTTAGCTGTTAAAAGGAAAGACAAAATTATACAAGGTTTTGGTTTCAAGTCATCATTTAACAAATTAGGTGCTACAGCCATCAGGGTTCTTTCTACTGAGCTTGCACTAAATTTACGATGATAAAACACGGGCAGCTCAATTCCAACCAAGACCCTTTCAAAGGTTCTGGAAATCTCTGTATAGGCAAGCAATAGGTGATTTTCAATAGAAAGCGGGACCAGTTGCCCATTTTGTGGACTTCCTGAGATTATAGAAGGGAAGAGAGAAGCATAGATGGGACTGGAGTCTTGCACAAAAGATAAGAAGCCAAGAAACTGCTTTTTTTTGCTTTCCCAGACAGAGGGTATAAACAGAGGGAAGCAGACGATAAAGGGCTGTCCTCTTCAGAACATGAAGGTTACTGAAGCTGTCCTCTGCTTTCAGTGGAACAAGCAATTTTACTCTGGTTTCTTACAAAAGCTCAGTAAGAAATCATTCTCAGCTTAGATGAAAGAGCTAAGTTCTTGTCACAGCATCAAATAAGCAACATAACCCAGAAATAAAACTATTACTCTTCTGTGTACTTGTGTAGATGACTGTCATCACAGGATTAACAATATTCAAAAAAAATTGTAAAAACATGCAACCTAAATCCCAATGCCCTAGCACAACCATTTTTATTCTTGTTTTCTCTTCTAAACTTTATAAAGAAGCATATCAATACCTAGAAGTAGTATTACTGAATCAAAATGCAGAAACACTTTGAATTTCCTATTTATATGTGTTCATTTTTAATCACCTGGGTTCAAATGAATCAGTTTTACACAGCACTCAATATTATTATAAGTTTAGACAGTTTCTTTCTAAATTAATAAATATATAAATGATTGTATTTGGACTCTCAACCACTGTGCCACCAGGGAAGCCCCTAGTTTATATTTTTTGATAATTGTAAATGTCAAACTCTTTTCCTGGTATTTAATTACATGCTATCTTATATAAATGATCTATTCATATCTTATTTCATTTGTTGGTTGGTGCCACCATAGAATTTTATTGTATAAGACTTTATAACTAAGAATAGTCAAATTTTATAAAAAAAAATTGAAGAACTCAAAAGAACATAATCATGACCAAAAAATAAAGGACGCAGGAAAGGTAGGCCCATAGGCAAATAACATTGGGTCAGAGTTCGAGGGCCAACCAGCTCATCTTTGTGACTATAAGGTAGCTTGAGCCAGTCTTTCAAAACAGGAAGACTCCATATTTTCCTTAATTCCATGCTCAGAGCTAGAAAGCGTCTCTCAGAAGGATTTAAAAATGTGGCTAATGGCAATTTTATTGTGATTCATTTCTCCAAGTTTACATAGTTAAATGTCAAGAAAATAAATAAAGACTTGACCCTCTCAGATGCATGATTACCTTTTGTAACACAAACCCTTTTATTATATTACCGGTTAGTAAGCACAGTCTTCGGTTGGCATGTGGTGACAGCATTCACACTGGGCACACATAGTTAGCTTTTTGTCTTAGACTTACTATCACTGCCACTGTTTCTAAAGTAAGCAAGTCGATGGAACTTTCAGTTCTGTGACATCTTCGTGATTTTTTTTTTTAATTGACCTGCCTCTTAACCGTTGATGTCTTCTAGAATGCAGTTCTTGGCTTTCTTAACTTTTTACTCCATACATGCTTCCTAATCTCATTCACAATCATAATTTCAGATTCCTTCTGAATCCCTATTTCTCCCAGATATGGTCGCTCTCAGGTTCTCTGCACAATGTACATAACTACTTCCTGTGCATCTGCCCTTCAGCAATCCACAGGCATCCCTAAATCCTATATTTGCAATTTCAGTGACTGGAGGCAGAAGTGTGGGAGTCATTCTAGAATCCATTCTATCACCCAATAGGTCACCCAAACCTGTAGACAACACACCTTTAACATCTTTCAGACCCATCCATTTATCTTCTAATCCCAGGCTACGCCTTAATCTGGCCTCCTCATTTCTTACTTTGATGACTGCTCTAGCATCCTCACTTTACTCAACATATGCCCGACAATCTGAGTCCTTCTCTCTGCCTCCTCTGCTATCCCACAGGTCCAAGTTCCCATCATCTATTATTGGGATCACCACAATAGCTGCCCAGCCAGTCTTTCTATCTCTGCCTTTGACTCTGCCAGTGTACTCGCAACACAGTCACCGGAGTGATTCTTTAAAAGCCTAAGTCAGAGTATGTCACTCTTCTGCTAGCCATTTTACTTAGAGCAGAAGTCAAAGTCTGACCTTATTTTTTTCTACCTGTCTCCCCTTCCTCACTTTGCTGTAGTCACAGTGGCATCCTTCTGGTTTCTTGAACTTTTCCAAGCACACTCCTACTTCAAGGCTTTTGTCCTTTTTGTTCTCTGTGCCTGGAGTGCTCGCTGCATGACTCCCTCCTTCACTTTTCACAGGTCTCAGATTAAAACTTTTATTAGTGAGGCTAACTTGACAACCTTTTACAAAATAGTAATTATCCTCCACCACCCTAGTCAAACTCTCTATTCCTAGTTATTCTCATAGCCTAGAACTGAGCCCGGAACATAGCAGATGCTTTACAAATATTTGCTGAATAAATGAATGAATGTACTTGTTGATGATAGTTTCCCCTCCTGTTAAGTCAACAGAATGATCTTTCTAAAACACAGGTCTGATTTTTACATTCAATGGATTAAACATCTTCCATGACTCATCGCTCTTGGGTTAATATCCAAGAGACTTAGAGTATCATATAAAGCCCATTAGGACAAACCTTATCTCTTATTTCTGTGGCAAATACTCCAAACTCCTTAAATTTCTGACATTTCCATTCTCACTTGCACTTTCATGTATTTTCACATATTTGCACATTCTGTTCCCTCTAGCTAGAATCCCCCCACCCCCTCCACTTTTCAGCTGGCTTAGTCTCTGTATTTCCAGAAACTTCCAATTTCAACTCATCCATCCATCTATCCATCCATCCATCCATTTATTCAACTAACAGATAATTTTGGAGCACCTGCCATATGCCAGGAACTATGTCAGGTACTCCTATAGTATCAGAGCCTCTCTCTACTGCAGTACTCCAGCGACTGTATTGCAACTGTTCACTTTTCTGGCTCACTTGCTAGTTTCTGAGCTCCTTAAGGGCTTGGGCTATATTTCTCATCTCTATGTTCCTAGAGCTTAGTGTTGACACATGGCAGGCAGTCACAAAAACTTTACCAGCACCGTGCCTTTTGTAAAAATAACACCAAGTTCTTATTACAGTTCCCAAATATACATTAATTATCAATCCCCAAATCACTCATATTACATACCTATTATCAACTGATAGCCACAAATCAACAGTTTTCTGCTGGTGTGATTCGAGAATTGAGACTTTTCTTAGGCATTATGCATTGTTGCTGGTTGTTTAGGTACTTGAAACATTTAATAATGTTTTCTCTATTTAGATTTCTAAACTTCAGAATACCACCTTGCAGAGTTCAACACCTACACACTATCATGATTTTGTGACTAATTAAATAGAAAACGTGCAAGATGAGAAAGAGCATATTATTCTGGCAATGTATTTGCTATTGCTGTAATTTTGTTCCCATTTTAGGCAGTACCAACAAATTAATATAGAGTCATATACTGTTATTAGTGTTCTTTCCATGGCAATTTAGCATCAAAATCTAAACAGAGAAGGACAACATTTCACTAATCATCTTATTTATGACTGACTTGTTTACAGACCTCTGGAAATTATATTTGAAGAGCTTCCTGTAAACATCTGATCTCTTTAATAATTCCATTTGTAACTTATTTAGCATCTGCATCCTGCCATTATGTAAGGACCATGTAATTGTGCTGGCTCATTGAAACTGCATTACTTTCGACCCCAGAATTCACCCATGGGATTTTATTATAAACACAATGAAATTTTGATTAGGGTTCTAAAAAAGGAGCTTGTCAAAGTAAATACTTGTTATACATATTGACATGTTATCACAGCACAGAAAACAAGCAGCTTTTAAGAGAACAATGAAAATTAAAGTAAAAATTTACTCAATCAAAGGAAGAGAAATTGTTTGAAAACCCCATAGTAAAAACATAAAATTACTCATGAGTCCAAAAAGCACTAGTAAGCTGAAAAGGATAACTTTTCCATTACCATTCAGAAGTGTGGGATTTATTAAGTCACAATCAGATTGAAATCCTCAAAGTCATCTTTCTTTTTAATTCTGGTAGAGTTCCATGAGCCCTTAAAGAAATACAATGACATAGCCACAGCTCCTGGGGCTCATTAAAAACTGACAAGCTGTTTCCCTTATGGGTAGAGCTAAAAAGCTTTGCCATTCTAAGATTGTTGGCAACGTTGTTCAGATGAGTCCCTACTTTACTAGAATATGAATAGTCTGTGTTCTTTGTGAATTTCAGTTATAAATCTGGAAGATGGCTGCTCCTTAACCTGCAAGAAGTTTGTGCATAAATACCTTAAACTGCAGCACATATCCAGGCTTCAGCGTCAAATCTCGAGTTACTGCAAATCGATCCCCATCTGATTTTCCAAACACCATGGCTGATGGGGTGGCAGAGCAGAAAGTTTCATTTTTAACCATTCCTTCGTTAGCCAACATCAACCACACACTCATTTGATTCATAGGGTAATCAAAAGCCGGCTTCTCATAAAAGTTCTAATAGGAACAACACAAACGACACAGAAAGGCAATTTGGTAGCTTTGAAAACAAGAAAGGAGTTTTCAGATCATGACATGCAGGGCCATGTACTATTTGTATTTCTAGGAAAATACAGCAGACTCTCTAAATTAACTTTTTTTTTTTTTTAAACTGCCATGAACTTTTTCTCCTGATTATTTAACTGGATATATTTTGCCACTGTGTATCTAATCATTTCATAAACACACTAATAATCATATTTAATGACTTGGTAAAACTTTCTAGTCTTGTTTTGTTTTTTTAACATCTAAATAATCTATGAACTAGTAGCATAGAGAGGTAAAAAAGTTAAGTGCAAACACAGAAAACTAAACTACATGTTCAAGTGTCAAGCACTAAATCTTTGGGGGAGTGAGTAGTTATTTGATCCCATCCTCTTTTACCATTCTCTGTCTTCTTGGAGTTCAGACATAATGAGAAGTACCTGGGGTAAAGTTGGGTTGACAACTGGGATGATTTGTTTTTGCTTCTCGGACAGAATGATGATGTCATCGACTGCCCACTGGTCATAGCCCTCCCCTGAGAACACAGGCTGCCACCAGCGGAAACGGGTGCAAGGGGTCTTGGCAGCAGCTGGCAGCTCCAGATAGACAAATCTGCATAAAAGCAAATCATTTATCGTTGGGAAAGGAAAAGCTGTGTTTTTCTTAGCAGCTGTTAAAATAACACGAGTAGCAACAAGAGAAAGTTATGTTTTGTTTGATGTCTTGGTATTTTTGTAAAGTTTCTAAGTTTAGACAGATAAGACAAGAGGTTTAAAGTTGTAAGCAAGGTTAGTCCTGATCCTGGTTTTTCCGTTTGTAATTGTATCTTTTGGAGGCAAATATTTCAACTGCGTTTGATTCATTGAACAGTGTCTTCTGACTACTATGACAATGGCCATAATATTTTAAAGAAACCCTTAAGAAAAAGCTGTTCCTTTGTATGTTATTGCATTAAAATAGCATTACAATTTTTTCAAGGCAGTTCTTACTTATTGGGGGAAAACATAAATAAGCATTAAAAATGAAACATAAATCACCCATAAGCTACCACATGGGGTTGGCCTCTGTTAACAATTTGATGTATATCATTAAAGCATGTAATCTTTTACATAGGTGAGATATATGTATGATTCGGTATCTTACAGTTTAAAACTTAACATTATATCATAAGCACATTCTCATGTCAATAAAATAAGTTCTTAAGATCATTTTACCATTTATATAATTTTTCATCACACAGATGTGCTAGTATTTATTTCACTTTTCCTTATTATAAATAATTCTGTGATGAAAAATCTTTATGTATAAAGCTTTATGTATACCTCAGTTTATTTATTTAGGGAAGATTCTTAGAAATGGAATTACCAGGTCAAATAAACTGGTCACGTTTAAGGCTCTGGATTTTTCCAAATTCCTTTCTGGGAGGGTCATGATGGTTTGCAGGATGACATGAGAGGACCTGCCTTGCTGCTCCATGTGGAGAGAGCACTTGGTGTTGTCATTAAAAAATGACCATTTGACTGTTGAAAAATGGTATCGTTTTTATTGCCACAGAGGTTGGATATTAATCATATTTTATTAGACATATGTCTTCCCTGCTGTGTAACATCTACTCATTCCTTTTACCCATTTTTCTGTTGGGATCTCAGTGTTTTTCTTGATAATTTGTATAAGCTCTTTATAGGAAGACTGATCCTCTATTTCTCGTATTTGTTGCATATATTTTCTCAGTTTGCTTTCCTCCTTTTCACTTTTTTTTTCTTTGAAATATATGTGTTACATGTGTATGTAGCTTTACATCTGTATGTAGTATATTTCTGTGTAAGCAGTCCTTTTCTTTGTTAATTCTTGCGTTGAACTTATGTTTAGAAAGTTCAGGTCTTTTTCCAAGATCAGATAGCAACCTAAGTGTTTAAATCTTTAACCAGTCTTTAACAGTTTTTGCTGATGTAAGGTGATAACCTAAATAGGTACTTTTCCCCAAGAGCCTACCCATTTTTTTCTAACACCATTTGATTGAATAGCCATTTCTTTATCATGGATAGTTGATGTGTCTTTGTTTATATATGTTTGTACAGATATCTGAGTCAATTTCTGGGTCCTCTATTTGGCTTGATTGTTCTATCCGTGTACTGGTATTCTACTTTAATACTGTAGCTTATACAATGTTTCACTGTTGTGCAGGGCATCCCTCTATATTTTGTCAAAAGTTTAAACTATTTTTGCCAGTTTATATTTCCAGATATAAAGCTCCCCCCCCCAAAATGCCACTAAGATTTTGATTGGAATAGCATTATATGTAAATTAAGAGATTTCTTCATATCACAATGTTCAGTTTTCCTATCCAGGGATGCTGTATTATTTTCCATTTATTTGTTTTCTTTTATATCTCTGAAGGAAGTTTTGAAGTTTTATCATTTCCGTTACAGAGATTCTCAGTAGTGTTTCTTAAACTTATATTTATTTATGTATTTGCCATCATGGGGCTTTCTTCTGATATCTTCCAATTCAGAATTTCTTAACCAGTTTAGTGTCATAGAACTCTTTGAGAACGTGATGAAATAGCCCCTAAAGAAAAACTCCCTTAAATAAAAATGGAATATCTCTGGAATTTGAAAAAGCTAGTGAATTTTTGTTTGTCTATATAGTACTCTAGTTGCTTTACTGAATTCTCAGTAATTTCCAGATGGACAATGCTATTACTTGGAAAAAATAATTTGAATAGTTTCAAACTGTTGTTTAAACCAGTTTGGCCCCATTATCAATTCCCCTTCTACTGTATGGGGGGGAATCTCACCAGGCTCCATCTCCCACCCACCATCCCTGACTCTCTCCTTGGATGTTATGACTCTTGTTAGACCTAGTTGCCTCTTCTCTGGTTTCCACCTCTCCCCCTGTGTGCCTTAGAAGAAATGCTTTGGGTTGGTCTGTCTGCATATCTAATTGTGTTATATTATGGAGAGTTTCGTCACCTTGAAATAGCTCAATGTTTTAAAACAACGAACATATGAACCTTCAATCTACAAAATAGCTCTATTGTAAGTATTATATCTAAAATATATTTAATTTGTAAGAATTGGATCTACATATTTTTCAATAATTTTTTTCCAATAAAATAAGGTTCAGTTGTAAAATGCAAAACAGAGATATTAGTATGGTAAGGCCTAATAATAATCAAGGAGATAATAATTATTATCGCACTGGAAGGAGATTGGGGCTGGTTACCTGGGTTTGCTGAAGTCTGAGAAGTACATCTCTGCCAGCAGGTGCCACTGGATGCCCCCATTGTTGCTGTACTGGAGAAGGATGCCCTCCTCTCTGCTGTCGGGCTTGTTGCATGCAGCACTCTCTCCACCGATCTGTATGTAGAACTGGACAAAGTCCACCCAGGAAGTATCCAGATCCCAGCTCACCAACCGTCTTTTTCCAGCCTTTCGGAAGAACAGAAAAATCACAGATTCAATTATCTGGGAGCAATTAGTTGTTTCCGTTTCAAATTCATATGAGCATCCTAGCACTATGTGGAGATGATCTTATTCTCATTTATTGTTGAGAGGAGCAGGTTATGCCATTTAACTGCTCCTGGATCCATTCTATTAGTCTCTACATCACTGACTCCCAGATTCGGTTATGAGATACTTGAGAACTGCTAATTCCACCAAAGGGTACTCAAAAGTCTTTAATAATAAAGCAAAATTCATTTTAATGAAAACACTCCCAGCATTCGCTTTGGAAATCTCCTCCAGGCAGAGTCACGGAGAAGAAAGACCACATACATACTTTGAAATCAGCTGGAGCTGGGTTTGAATCTCAGCCCATGATTCATGCTGTTCACTAGCTGTGTGACCTTTCTGAGCTTTTATTTTCCTCAAAGTTATAACATGGGTAATAATACCTTCCTTACAGGGTGTTGTGACAATTAGATGAAATAATATGTTACATAACTTGCCTAGCACACGGCATCTCTTCCTGAGGGGACAATCTCTTAATAGATATGCCCCGGCTCTCCTCCTCCCTGGGAATTGAGGTAAAACAGGCAAGACACAAACTTCTTGACAAAAAGAGAGTACTGAAGTCTCTCGGGCTCCCAGTCAGTCTATTTCTTGGAAATAGAGAGGGTGGGAGGGATCATTAAATAAGTTTTTGCAACCATTAAATGGTCTCTTTGTGTCTTAAAAATGTTAAAAACTTCCTCAAATCCAGCAACTTGCTTCTTTTGCTTAGTGCATCCCCTGCCTGTCACAGTTCTGTTGTGAGGTATGAGATACAAATTGACAAGGTTTGTCAACATTTCTGTTGTCTCTAAACCGTTTCATTGCTAACAGGATTGAAAAAAAGTTTGCTGATAAGATTCTTTCACCCAAACTGATTCTGCCAAAGCTAATCCATGGACTGCACTGAGTGGTCTTAGAGAGTTTCCGAGGAGTTCAATTAATATTTGGGAAGAAAACCTGAGACAGAATACACAGTATAGAGAAAAGCACCCCTCACACTTATAATTTAAACCCTACTCTAATCCACTAAGTTAATTAAGAAAGGGTTTCAGTTATTAGAAGTCACAGGGGAAATACTTGGGGATAACTATAGGAGTACACTGTTACTGATAAATGTAAAGCCAATTAAGAGATTCCAAAATAGACAAGGGTGCCAGCAAAAAGAGAACTGAGGTCAATCCTGAGACAGAAACTCATTTTTTGGAACTCTCAATTTTATGTATGTATTAGAAGAAATCTTAAAATATGCATTTTCAACGTGTTAGATGTGCTTTTCATTTTTCTTGCTGTTGATTTGAAATAGTGTTAAGTGGAAACAACTCAGAGATTATTATAATCTGATCTAGAATTTTCGTGCCTCAGGATCAGTACAGGAAGAATGAATCTGAGAAGAACCTAGCTGGTTAATTCCCACCCAGCAAACTTCTAAACGATAAAGATCTAAGGTGAGGAGAATGATAAATATCCAACTATCACAATTAAATGGTTGGAATGATTGGTCAATTGTGAAATTCACAGAACAGTATTGTTCTTCCAGGAGACTATGGTGTTGCTCTATAGAGATTTTGAGAGTGTTTTGTGGGATTTTTTTTTTTTTTTTTGCGGTACACGGGCCTCTCCCTGCTGTGGCCTCTCCCGTTGCGGAGCAATGTGCAGGCTCAGCGGCCATGGCTCACGGGCCCAGCCGCTCCGCGGCATGTGGGATCTTCCCGGACCCGGGCACGAACCCGTGTCCCCTGCATCGGCAGGCGGACTCTCAACCACTGCACCACCAGGGAAGCCCTGTGGGATTTTTTAAAAATGAAAAATATCATACTAATGCTTGGTTTGGCACTGAAGATGTTTTTTCCTAGAGAGTAGTACAAGTCATTTTCTTTTGTTTGGTGACCTGAAATGCTGAACATTGTTTTAAAGGGGGAAAAGAGAGAAAAAGGAAATGGCTCAGGGCAAACTATTTTGTCAGAATTTAGAATCAGATGTTAACACACGGTTTGCAGTTTTTCTACTATACTATGATCAATGTATTTATGTATATGTGTAGATATATATAAACACGTAATATGCGTATACATGTGTTGGAGTAATAGATTAAGGACTTCCTCATTCCTAGAGTGTGGAAAATACCCTCCAATTTCCCCCAGCATTCTAGGTTAAAATGTCTTCAGTGTTTAGATAAAATAATACAGAATTTAAAGGTAATGCCTACAGAATCTAGAGCCTTTATAACAAAACCTCTAAAATGCTTTATAAAAACTTTACCTTTTGACTTCCATTAAAACCTTCTTTAATCAAAATGCCAGTAGAATAAAAGTCTACTATATTTATTTGAAAATAACCATTTCTTTATAACTTTCTGTTGTTTTCCAATTTTCTTTCATCCATTCATTGATTTCTTTCTTCAGCAAATAATTACCGGTTGCCAGTTATACCAAGCTCAATACCACGTGTTATAAAAACAAACTTGAAAGGAGAGTTCACAGATACGTACGTGCAGGGAGAGTAATAACTTAGGGCTGCAGAGCAAGTTCTACTCCTTGTTAAATCCCATTTGGTCATATGATTAATGATCAATGCTCCAATCTATTCGGTCTCAAGGGTATTTATTGATATGTAAATGCCTAACGCAAGGCATGCCTTTCTGAGTTGAACATCTTATCTAGAAGTATGGCTCAGTCAGTAAGACTGTGCATTTTGCTGGGTACTGTGAGAATAAAAATAAAAATATGATCTATATATGTAGGGAACACAGTGAGAGGTGCAGTCAAAGAAAGGAAAGATCAGTGTACTCTGCCCTAGTCCCAGAAAGCCCCATGGAAGTGAAACCGAGCAGGACCCTGTGGGGCTTCTGGGCACAAAAGCCTTTCCGTGTGCCCCACTCCTTGTTTGTAGGGAATAGACTCCAGCCTCTATGACCTTCCTTGAGTCCCAAAGGACAGATTCAAACAGTTGTCAATCAGGGAAGGGAGGGTATGCAGAGTCAAGGGAGGAACGGCCAAGAAACAGTAATGCAGCCTTGGTGCAGGGCTGTGGTTCTGCCTCAAGGGATACACGTTAACAGTATCTTTTGAGCTCTTTATAGAACTAAAACCCAACAAGTGGCAGATGTCAGCATTCTTCATACCAGAGAAGACCACCTGAGGCCAGATTAAAGGAGCCAGAGAAGCCTATCAAGAGATCACCTGAGATGAGATTAAAAGAGTGCAAGGGGCTTCCCTGGTGGCGCAGTGGTTGAGAATCTGCCTGCTAATGCAGGGGGACACGGGTTCGAGCCCTGGTCTGGGAGGATCCCACATGCCGCGGAGCAACTAGGCCCGTGAGGCACAACTACTGAGCCTGCGCGTCTGGAGCCTGTGCTCTGCAACAAGAGAGGCCGTGATAGTGAGAGGCCCACGCACTGCGATGAAGAGTGGCCCCCGCTCGCCGCAACTAGAGAAAGCCCTTGCACAGAAACGAAGACCCAACAGAGCAAAAATGAATAAATTAATTAATAAACTCCTACCCCCAACATCTTCTAAAAAACAACAACAACAAAGAGTGCAGGCCCTGCACACACCCTAATCTTATCAGCAACCCCACCCTTGAACTATTGCTATAAAACTCCTCACCAAATCCTCCTGGGGCGGGAAACAGTTTTTCAGGGCAGGAGCCCACTGTGTCCCCCTTTGCCTGGCAAAGCAATAAAGCTATTCTTTTCTACTTCACCCAAAATTCTGTCTCTGAGATTCGATTTGGCACCAGTATACAGAGGCCAAGCTTTCGAAGTCAGAAGCAGCAGGATTTGGGCAAAACACTGCAAGGTTTATATGGATGTGAGAGGCCGTGGAAGGCATAATGGAAAGCAGTGGAGGCTAGGCAAAGAGGGAAATTGGCAAAATCTGGGATGATGAGGAGAGCTTCCTGTTTGGAGCAGAGGACTCATGTTTGGAAAAAGAAAATAAGTTCTGTAGTTAGGGCAGCAGTATTGGAGACTATCCTGAACACTGGTGATGGAAGAGTGACAGGACAGAAGCATGTTTTTAGAGAAATTAATCTAGGGTGGTCTGCAAAGGTCTAAGGAACACTTCCTTTGGGTTATTACCCCTTCTTTACTTCAATTATGCTGGCTGGTGGCAGGTACCAAACTGTGTATCCCACCTCTCTGCCAAAGGAGTGAGTACATAACTCTGGCCATGCCAATCATATTACAACATTCCCCAGACATGTGACTGGCCAATCAGAAACCTTTCCCACATTTTCCTATGGAGTTGTTTATAGAGCTCTGTGGTCATGGTTTCACTCTCACAACGACAGCTGACCTGAAAAGAGTCTCCTCTTAAGGAGAGAGCTCTGTGGGCATTTGAGTTTCCAGCTCCATGTATCTCTGAATCAAGTTTCATCTAAGCCCTCCCTGTTTTGATTACAAGAACCAATTTTCCTTCTCTTTTGCTTAAGCTAGTTTCTCTCACTTAGAATTCAAAACAGATCTGACTGATACAAGAGAAACAAGTAAAAATATGATCCTTAGATATTTTGACAAAAATTTAGGGAGAAAGCTGGTTTCGGAGAGGAAGAGAATGATTTTATTTTTGAAATGCTGATTTTGTTAGTGGCAGGGCATACATATGGAAATATTCAATGATACCAGTTTGAAATTTATTTTCATAAAATGTAATTATGATAGCTAACACTTATAGGCTATTTCTATATGCCCAACACTATCCTTTATTCTTTACCTGCATTAACTCACTCTCAACATCCTACTTTACAGTCGAAAAAACTGTGACACAGAAAGATGTTATAACTCTGCAAGGTGAACCAATTAATTAGTTTTGGAGCCCAGGTATAAAGCCAGGTAGCTTGACTCCAGACATAATCTTGAATTAAGTGTTAGAAATATTGATATGTAACCTTTATATGTTTAAAATATCTGTGTGTATGCACACATGTTTACTGGGGTGTTTGGGTAAATATTGGTTAAGGATTCATAATCTTGTTTTAAAATTGATGGTTATGGGAGACACAATCTTTTCATTTCTGCATGATTATACAGTGTACCCAGATCTATGCAATGAATATTGGTCACTTATTGACTATTATCTCTAAGAATAATGACATGGGGATCTTAGATGTCAATGGATAAGAAATATCATTAAATGGAATCCGTCCCTGATTTTCTGTCATTTTCCAGCTTGTTTACTTTGTTATTTACATTTTCTTGTTTAAATTTTCTATCTTGTTTACATTTTCTATCTGATTCTTTGTTCTGCACCTGCCTCAAAACGAAAGCTGTACCTATTTCTGCATTTGCATACATTAACTTGTTTTGGATTTCTGCCCAAACAGGTTCTGCAACACATCAGCCCTATGGTATATCACCCACCTTTGTGTACTTGCTATGTGACGTGGAATGGGACATTTTCAGTTGTCCTAGAATTGGTGGCTATAGTCCCTGCTGGAAAGAAGTGGTGCTGGTCACCCCACATTCTAAAGAGAGCTGCCAATAATTAGGGTTGAACACATTGCTCAGGTTGGAGAGCTGGACCTGCTCCCCTCTGCAGTCCTTTCGAAAACTATATGAAGAGATGAACTGGAGGAGGCAGGAAGAAAAGAATATCCTGTCTGGACTGTAGCAAGGGAGGAGAGGAAGGTGGGTCTCTCAGCCGCATCCCTCACCAAGCAACACGGGTTAGGAGTATTCCAAGAGAATCAGACTTAGGGATTCTGGCTGGCACCTCAATCCCTAGTTGGTATGTACTGATCTGTCTGCTTCCACTGGGAAAGCTGAACCCTGCAAGAAAACCGTCTACTCAGAGTCCCTGTTATGAGGTGCCCCCAAATTCATATGTTGAAAGGCTAACCCTTATAGGGATTGTATTAGGAGGTGAGGCCTTTGGCAGGTAGTTAAATGATGAAGGTGGAGTCCTCATGATGGGATGAGTGCCCTTATAAGAAGAGACAGGAGAAGGCCTGCTTTCTCCCTCTGCTCTCTCTCCACCATGTGAGGATACAATGCAAAGATGGCCGTCCTGCAAATGTGGAAGCAGGCCCTCACTAGACATTGGATCTGCTAGTGCCTCGATCTTGGACTTTCCAGCTTGCAGAACTGTGAGAAAAAAACATTTGCTGTTGAAGCCACCCACTCTATGGTATTTTGTTATAGTAGCCCAAGTTGACTAGGACGGCCCCACATCAGCTGATGCCACCAGCAGCCACCAAACTGAGCTGAAATAGGACCTGAGATGTCTGCTCTTGATGTAGAGCTGGTCAGTACCCTAGGAATGGCTTTGCACACCCCTACCCTCACCTTTATTCCTCCTTCCTCCAATCATATTCTTGGGATTAATGGATTGACAAATTGAATAAACATTTCTAGAAATGTTTTCTACATGTTAGGTACCGTTCTACATGATTTACAAGTACTAACTCATTTAACCTGAGTTATTAACTCATTAATAACCCTAATGAGGCAGATACTCTTTTACAAACGAGGAAGCCAAGTCACAGAGAGGTTAAGGTATTTGTTCCAAGTCACACAGCTAGGAAGTGGCAGAATCAGACTGAAACAGGCAGTCTGGCTCCAGAGTTGCTGTTGTTAACTTCTAAGCTCCACTACCTCCACCACCACTCACGTCCTCACCCCCAGGCCCACGTGCTCACACACCCTCCAAAGCCTGGTATGAGAAGGGGCCAAGACCCTGCCCCACTCAAAGCCCCCCAAGACACAAGCCTGGCTGGCACTGGAGGAAAGGAAAGCAATGAGCTTTAAATCAGGTCCAAGAAAGGCAGGAATTTTAAACTGGCCTATCTGGATTTGTAGTAAGCAAAGACAAGCATAAAACTATGAATTTCCCAAATGGAGCTAAGGCATAGAAATTTGACAAAGTCCAGTCAAAAGCAGGGAATGTGGGGAAAAATAAAACTGTGTCCTATTTGTACCTTCTGAGTTCAGACGGCTCCAACATCAGTCAAATATTGAAATAGCTACTGTCCTGATCACTTACTCCCGGCTCTTAGTCCTACCTTGCTGAAATACAGAGATGATCCAGAAGAGATGACTCCACACCCTTCTTCTGGTTTTACAATTTCTCCCCCAATAACTTCTTGCCAGTCAGACTCCCAAGCATTTGGGTTCTCAAAGTCCGACATGATCGTGGAAGGAAGGGCAGCTTCTGGGTGGCACTCAGTGCCTTGGTATCCCTGGTCACACCTACGAGAGAGGAGGGCCGAGTGAACAAGTGATGGACTACTGTGTGAATGCCACAGCCATCTGACCTGCAACATTTCCTATATCTCACTTTTGTTAGGTATTAGCATCTGTACTAGACTTTTCTCTACAGTGCAATCTTTGAATATGGTGGTAGCAACCTTCAGTTTTGCACAAGGCGGAAAAAGGGATAGAATCCATTCTTAAAACAAATAGTGCTGTAACAGGAGAGATGAGGCATCAAGTAGTAACGAAGAAGGATACAGGCGTGTGTGCACATGTGTGATGGGGGGAGGGGAAGGATTGTGAGATCTTCCCGTAGGTTTAAAAGGTCACATATAAATGTTTTTCTGCTCACCCAACATTTAATTGTGGCCGGGTTTTATAGTTCCTCTTTCTGATTAGATTATGTCTCTTTTAGAGTCTTTAAGTATTCAAGTGTGTTCCTATCTCATCCTCATTAGCGATAATCACCATCTCCCATGGTACACAACCTTGAGCTTCTGGTGAAGTGCTGTAGGAAAGCGTGTAGCAGCTGTTTGACTAGACCTTTAAGACTATCAAGGGAAGGAAGGGGGAAGCAATAGCAAGGCTCTGTTAACTAACAAAGAGGACTTTGGGGCTAATTGATAAACTCTGCAATTTAAACCCAGGAGGTTACATTTTAAGGTTTACAATCTATGGCTTTATACCTATTGAAATACAACAATATCTTTTACATCAGAATAAAGACAGAAAGGAGGATCGTTTTCCTTTGGCGATCTCATTATTTATCAGGTGATCCCTATAACTGATGACAGCTGCTGTGGTATGGCTATAAACACACATCCGGAAAAGCAGAGTCAACCAGGCCTCCTGACGCACGTACCTGCACACGCCGTGGTCGCAAGAGCCGTGCCCACTGCACATGTTTGGGCACTGCTGCCCAATGTAAATGCTGTCTAACGCCCACTCGTCTTGGGCAGTGTAATAGCTCTGACTCCAGCGGAAGCGGGTGGCGCTGGACCTAGAAACAAGGCACAGTAACGAAAACAGTATTTTAACTGACATGGGACCGTATAGACAAGAAACGGTGGAGCTCAAAATCCTTCAGAGAACGAACTCTCTGGAACTTGAATTTAGCTGCTAATCATCCACCATGAAGGAAAGCCTATTTTGTATATACCTCAATCTTAATTTATTTGAGACTACATTTAATTAATAAATTTGTATTTTAAAGAAAAACACAATATCAGATTTTTGTTGTTGTTGCACAGGGATTTGACGCGCGGAAAAGAAAGGAAGTAAAACGATATTTTTTAAAAATAAAAATTTGTAAGAAACTGTCTCTTTCACAGATGAAAATGTGCAGTGTTTAACTCAGAGTAAGGCAGTTTCTTAAAATAAACGTATCAGGAGTTATTGGAAGACTTCCGGTTAACTCTCAATATAAAACAAAAGTTTTGTTTGGAGGTATGGTTTTGGGGTTGAGGGGATGGGCTACAATGTACTATTTTACAAGTAAGAACATCTGGGTGCTAAATCCTGCTTCTTATTTCTGAAACATTAACTTGCTTAGGTTTCATGGACAAACTGATGTTAAGTGGAGATAAAAACTTTAAAACAGTCCATTACACATAGAGAAACACTTGGGACCCTGATTCATCTACACTACATATAAAGTCTAAAGAAGAGGATGTTTTGAGAGCAATGGCAGGAAGGTTTTCATTCACTGACTACCATAAAAAAATTCTCTTAAAATCACATCATACTTTTCACCTCTAAGAATTTTCAGGGATCCATGATTAGTTCTTTCTGGTCAAAGCACAAAAAAAAAAAACAAAACAAAAAGAATTTGCAGAATTAACGTGCATGCTCAGTTCCATTAATTAAACCCTCCCCAAGTACACTATCTACAGATACACTTGATCTTAATGGCTCTGCATGATCCATTAACGTCTACTGCATCAATTACCCACATATTGAATACTCCCTAAGTACATAACAGGCTGTTAAAATCCAGACTAAGACTTTACTGTTTATTTTACTAATGATCTGTGGCTAATAGGTTGCATTTTTATTCCTAGTAGGATGATTCCAGGAATCACTGAGATGCATCCACTAGACACGGGTTAGCGGGGTATCAGTGTTCTTCATGATACATACGATGAGACAGATGCACCTCTTCTATGGTAATAGTTTATATTTGTAATCTAACAGCCATCACAATTTTCACAGTCCCATTAAGAAATGTTTTTTAGAAAAGCCTACTATAAAAGTAGGTACATTATCTTAGAGCCCCACAGAATACAAATAAATTAAGATGCATGCACCACTGTCATTTAAAGGAGAGATGACTATATTTCTTTTAAGATTGATTACAATCTGAGTCAAGTCTAGGGTCACACGTATCTAGACGGTGAACTCCTTTGGGGACAGGGATATGTTTTTGTCTCAGTAGTTTGCACAGGAACAGAATAAAGTAAGTGTACAAAAACAGTCTGCTAAAAAATGAGCCGATGAGTGGAGGGACAAGGCCAGGAAAGGGCAGCCTGTTTCTGACTTCTGCAGGTAACAGTGTGAAGAAAGTGCTAGGAATCAGGCGACCCGTCCCCCAGGACCCTGGCTCTGTAATTTATCAGCTGTGTGATCTTTACTGGAAAATTTAAGACTTCAGGGGCTTCTAGTTCCTCACCTCTCAAATAAATAGATTGGGCAATCTGATTTCTAAGATCCCTTCCAGCTCAAAAATGTAATGATTGCTCTGGTGGTTTGTTGACCGAGGTGATAGTTTATTTTCTTTAGAGTCACATGCTTACATGAAACCCATGGCATACATTATTTTGAAGTTTTGATGTTTCAGACATTAAAATGGGGTTGGAGGGTTTCAGAACCTGACCTAGATTTCTCAATTTATGCTTCTAAACAGTCACATGTAAACACTCTCCAAATTCTTTTTATAAGTAAATTAATCCTTACATGTACCTACGAACTCTTGAAAAGATATTTCCTTAAGATAAAAAGCTTAAAAAGTGAATTCTTCCATTTAAAGTGACAATCCACAGTTTCATGCACTGATGTTAATTAACAGAAGAGAAAGCAAAAGAGGTTGAATATTGGCTTCGTTTTTAGTGAGAAAAAAAAATTAGTTGTGTGAGCAATCTCCAGCTGGTCACATGTGAGAACACAGGGTGTGATCTCACTGATTTGCAGCTGCATCACTGCTAAATATCGCCCTCAATACAAATATTTAATTTGCCAATTTTCTCTTTCTCTCTCTCCCTTCCTCTTTCTCCCTGCCTCTGCCTCTCTCTCAAAACTAAGTATTCTTAGGAGGAAAATCTTGTATACTTTGGATTGAGTCTGGAAATAGCACTACTGCTGTGTGGATCATGAAATGAAGTTGACCTACATTTAAAATTCAAACTATGGATTCTCAAA
This sequence comes from Neophocaena asiaeorientalis asiaeorientalis, assembly GCF_003031525.2. Lineage (NCBI taxonomy): Eukaryota > Metazoa > Chordata > Mammalia > Artiodactyla > Phocoenidae > Neophocaena > Neophocaena asiaeorientalis. Next base: position 243,674 of record NW_020172463.1, on the reverse strand, counting down.
GGCAACAAAACTTGACAGTCTTTTCTTTATTTGATTTTTTTCCTCTTATAAACTTCTAGACTGAAATAAAATATCACTGAGTCATCTCTCGATAGTTAGGTAACTGAGGAATCAAGGTAAATGAAGTCCGGCTAAATTGTATTTTCTACCTTCAGAGTGACTATAATTACATTTACCCAAATATCCTGAAACTCATTCAGTCATTAGGTGTTGATTTGTTCATGAAGTCAGCAACTGACAGCTGTTTGGGTCTCATTAGGCCCTGTTCTTATGTAAATGTCTCTCACAAAAACAAAATTAATTTTCATTGGGTAACAAATGTTCAGTTCATATACAAAATAATTTCTTTGAGCAGGTGTATACATGTTCAGTATTCCACTCTAAGTTGTCCTATCTAGCACTATCTTCTAAAGTTAACAGATCTTTGACAGTGCAGACCAAATTTGCTTGTCTACGTTCAATTTATAGTTGCATACGCTGGACAATCAAAACAGCAGAAGAAAGATTCACCAAAAGGAATATTGCTTCACACTAAACTGTACTTCCTTGCCCCAATGCTTGGGAAAAACATGCAATCTGCAAAAGTTTGAAATGCATATAATAAAGATATCAAGAATGCCAAAGAGAATAAATGTACTTTATCTTTATAGCAGAGATTTAAAGCATTACAGATCTGAAAACAATGATAATAACCAGTTGAACACTATTTTTTTGAAATACTATAGCAATAATGTTTAGTTTACGTATTAGTCAGTAGAAATGTTAAAATAAATATCCTATTGGGTGGTTTGTTTTTAAGAAATATTTTTACTTTCTTTACCCAGGGCTTTGAGGGAAATCTGGAAAAACAGAATTCAATTATTTACCTACATGTACTTAAAGGCAAATTGTCAGAGGAATGATCTAGTAGATTTTTTTTTCAGTTTGTAAAAAGAGATGGTTTGTAATAAAACATCTCTTTAGTTCATCAAGGCACACTGAATTGAAATTTATTTAATTTCCCAACATTTAATGAGCACCCCTACAACATGACAGGCTCTGTGTTAAAACTAAAGAGTTTAAGGATCAATATATTTCCTCTCAAGTGCTGAATAAACATTGACAAGAACCAGACCTTTTCTTACTATACTAAAACTTTCAACCTCGTGGTACTATCTTTTTTTTTTTTTCCTTTTTCTTTTTTTGTGGCACGCGGGCCTCTCACCGCTGTGGCCTCTCCCGTTGAGGAGCACAGGCTCCGGACGCGCAGGCCCAGCGACCGTGGCTCATGGGCCCAGCCGCTCCACGGCATGTGGGATCCTCCTGGACCAGGGCACGAACCCGTGTCCCTGCATCGGCAGGCAGACTCTCAACCACTGCGCTACCAGGGAAGCCCTATCTTTTAAGCTAAGAAAATAATAATGCTACATACCATCTCAGTGTAAAATAACCTGCAAAGGCTTTTGCGATAAAGGACGATACTTTTTGGATATTACCTAAACTATATTAATTAAGAATTATAATTTAAAACTTTTCTGGGAACAAAAGGACATCTCTAAAATACACTATCAGTATTATCTTGTCATCATAATTTTGAAATTGTACCCCACATGTCAATGAATAAAAATCAGTGTTTTTTACATAATGAGGGTAATATACATAATGGCAAAATAATGGGGGCAAATTAAATAAAAAAAGCTCAGTAGCTTTGCACCAAGTATGACCAGTATTTCAATGTTTGATGTGTCGCTTTTTATAATCTTGATAGATATGCTTGGAATATCATTGAAATTAAATAAAAATCTTGATTATATTCCCAGCAGTAGATATAAAAAAGTAGGATGTTAGAAAAAGTAGCAACTTGTTATACAAAGCATTAATAGAGTATCCAGGAAATGGCTCACAGTTGGATATAAAAAAATCTGTGGAAATCAAATTTCAAGCATTTTGTTCCAACCGACATAATGATGAATCCTTAAAAATAATCAAGGAGACATTCTTCTATAATGTAGTAATTCAATCTTCAACTAAAGGAGGTATAATAATAATTCTAGGTAGTTATCTAACCAATTTTTTTTTGTACAGCCTAACTTACATAAAATAGTCTGAGAAGGGTTGATTTAGTAATTTTTTTTACAAAAGGGGTCTTGGAAGGCAGATACCACAGAAAAATATAATTTTTGTCTCTTTTATGCTTTTTCTGCTACACAAATCACAGAATCTTAGAATTCCAGAACTGCCAGGGACCTTTTAAGATTGTCTAGTTCAACCTCTTCATCATACATATAAGGAGTCACGTTTGAAGAGGTTAAATGGCTAAAGCATGTAGTCAATCAGTAGAGATATACTGAGAACTCAGCCCTTCTAATTTCTAGTCAAAGGTTCTTTCCTGGGCAAGCTCGTCCTATCCCAGGGTTTAAACAGGACTCATACTATTTAACTTTTCAACCCAAACCTCTTTTCTGAGCTCCAGGTTCATAAGTCCAATTGGCTTCTTGACATTTCTACTTGAGTAGATAAGTATCTCAAACTTCACATTACAAAACCTAAGAAGCACTATGTCTCTTAATTCTCTGCCCTAAATCCACTCCTCCAATCCCTCCCATCTCAGTCAATGGTATTATCATCCAACAATGTTCCCAGACCCAGACTTTAGAAACTGCTTTTGATTCTTCCATTTCTACCTCAGCCCCAATCTGGTCCATCAACAAGCCCTATTTGATTAAAATGCATTTCATAAAAGATGTCTCCTTCCACGTTGTTACTATCATACTCCAAGCCACCTAAACATCTAATGCCTGGACCTCCCCCCTCCCCGCTGGAACTGGTCTCCCTGTCTTCACTCTTTATCCTACAATCTATTCCTCACACAGGCCTCAGAGTGTTCAGTCTAACATGAAACAATGTAACATTTGGGGAAAATGTGCTTTTCTCTTTCATATTATCAAATGTTTAACTTTCTCCCTAGTTACTGAGGCTTCTGCTTCCTGGGGGATGATTTCCATTGTTACTGAAAGAATGTGAATAGAGAAAAAGAGTGTATATTAAGTTTTTAAAAGAAAAAGAAGGGCTTTGAACCAAGAAAACAGCCATGCAATCCAAACTGTCTTGACATAAGAGTTTTTAGATTCCTGCATCATTCTCTTTTTTTTTTTTTTTTTCATTACGTGGGCCTCTCACTGCTGTGGCCTCTCCCGTTCTGGAGCACAGGCTCCAGACGCACAGGCTCAGCAGCTATGGCTCACGGGCCCAGCCGCTCCACGGCATGTGGGATCTTCCCAGACCGGGGCACGAACCCGTGTCCTCTGCATCCGCAGGCGGACTCTCAACCACTGAGCCACCAGGGAAGCCCTCTATCATTCTCTTTTATATGTCAAACCCAAAGGAACTGGCTCATTGAATTTTCCCAAAAAAAGAAAAGTTGAGGCAAAAGGGAGATGAGAAAAAGCCAGGACAGTTTGGAAACCAAACTTTCAGTGGCTCTATTTTTCAAATAGCCTAGGAATAAAAGAAAGATCTTTTGATGCTGAAAAAAAAGAATGCATCTTGCCACGTTGTGCTTAATTCTTCTTCATATTCGTCATGCTAAAAGAGATAGAAAAGTTAAAGTGACAGCCATATCTGAAGATGTCATCTCTCACCAAGTTTTCTGGGGAAGAGGCACTATGACTCTTTTCCACTGTGTGAACTCACTGGCATGGTAAATACTTGCTGATGTAAATTCCTGACAACTCGGCATACTTGGAAGGCATTCCTAAAAGAGAATCATGCAAAAATTCAATTCAGCTTCTGTTTCCTCCAGGGCAATATGTTTACTCTCTCAACTCAAGTGAAAAAGACCTTGGAGAAATCTAATGTTACAACCTCAACCATTTGCAACATGAATGCAATCTATAAATTGTCCTTCTGTGAAGCTGAAATATTTGGGAAATAATTTAAATGAGATCCCACAGTGGAATTAAATGTCTTCCAATTCTCACATGGAAAAACAGAAAATGGATTAGGATCCATTTTTTGGCCTGTTAGCATAACATTGGCATTTGGTAAAATTATCCTATTCACTATGTATTTATGCATTTGTTGCAATATCAGACCACCAGTATGTATATATAAAGAAGTACATTTTATTCCAAGAAACTGGAATTATGTATTTCTTTTTTAAAACAAGAGATACCATATTCTTAATATGATCTACCTGCAGGTGAAGAGATTTAGAAAAGAACAGATGAAGACATGCTATAGAGAAAGAAGAAAGAGACATTTATAGAAAAAGAGAGCTAGAGAAAATAATGTTGAAAACACCATCCCAGTATATCTAGTCCTGAAGTTATTCCCATTTTTAAAAATTTTCAATTGCTCTTTAGTATCTGATAATGCAGAATGTGGCATCCTTGTAATCCATTGCTGACTTGATGTCAATTCTGTTACAAATAACATTGTTCCTTTTAAACGAAAACTAAACTTTTAGAACTGCAATTCTTTGCTTCCTGTGTTAAAACGTGAAGGCTACCTATCACAAACTTTAGAAAAAATAGACTTACCTCTTGTACGAGGTGCCAGGTGAGGCCATGGTTGGTTGAATACTCTAGTTTCACCTGGTTGTCCATGTGTGGAGTGTATTTCTGGCCACAGCCCATCACCAAGCTGAACTGAATCATGTAGGATGCTCCTATCTGCATTGATTGTGTTTCCACATAGCGCATACTTGAGGCAAGTTTAGAATCTCCTGTAAAACTGAAAGACAGAGGTGGAAATCAGAAAATTAAAAACAGCAATATATTAGGGAAAAATTAAGCTCTTTGTTTCATATCATACATCAAAATAGTTTCATTTTACTTATTTAAACCTTGCCAAGCTCTAGAATGGATTTCAGTTAATCTAAAAAAGGCAATTTGAAGGCTTTCCTGGTAGCACAGTGGTTAAGAATCCGCCTGCCAATGTAGGAGACATGGTTCGAGCCCTGGTTGGGGAGGACCCCACATGCTGCGGAGCAACTAAGCCCGTGCGCCACAACTACTTAGCCTGCCCTCTAGAGCCCACGAGCCACAACTACTGAGCCCACGCACGCCTAGAGCCTGTGCTCCGCAACAAGAGAAGCCGCTGCAGTGAGAAGCCCACGCACCACGACGAAGAGTAGCCCCGGCTCACCTCAACTAGAGGAAGCCTGCGTGCAGCAACGAAGACCCAATGAAGCCAAAAATAAATAAATAAATTTATTTAAAAACAAAATCTTAAAAAAGGCAATTTGAAACAATCTGCCTATCAAGGAAGCAACATTTTCTTTTAAGTTAATACCTACAGTTGTCAAATATATTTGAAAATGGGTACTCACTCATATACTGCTCATGAGTATAAACCCTTTGACTCATTTCTTGGAACCTAGCCTAAGGAAATAGTCCTAAATTCAAAAATAATTTTATAAAATACGATGAATATTGTAGGTTTACTCATAGTAGTAATTGGCAACCATTTAAATGTCAAACTGTAGGGAAAATGGAATGCTTTAGTAAATTGGTATAGTCACGATAGATTGTCCATATTTCAAATATTAATGAAGGTTATGTAATCAAATTAACGTGTATGTGAAAAAGTAAGTTTTAAAAAAATCCACAAAATGATGAATGAAGGAAATTCACCAGAATGTTTGCAGGGGCTGTGTTTGATGGTAGGAAGTGGGACAATTTAAAACTTCTCATTTTTCTTATTTTCCAAATAGTCTTTAATGCTCAGCCATTAAATACTGAAAACATGATAATGCAGTTCTAATGGTTGTACCTCAACTCAAAAATTCCCATGTTTTACTCGTTTCAATTGAGTACTACGGGATTATAAACTGCTTGAAGGCCCGCACAATTACTTTTTCAGAGAAAAGTGCTCAAGGAATTTATAACCTACCAGAGGAGATTAAAATATGGACATGCTTCACTGTAGTTAATATGGGTCAATGTAAATATTCCCAGGGCCAACCACACTGGGGTTTGTCTGTCACAGTACTTGGTACTGCCATTCTGAAGCAGGTCAAGTACCACTGTTCAATGGTAAGGGGGCTTAGCTGACAAAGGAGATAATGCAATACTCCATGAAATCTTTGAGGCACTTAATATTTTTTCTTAATTCCCCTTTGCTGAATCAGCAAAATAAGAAGCTACTACTCTGATTTGCTTCTTGCAGAGTTTAAGATGTTATTATTATTTTTATTTTAATTTTTTTTTTTTTTGCGGTATGCGGGCCTCTCACTGTTGTGGTCTCTCCCGTTGCGGAGCACAGGCTCCGGACGCGCAGGCTCAGCGGCCATGGCTCACGGGCCCAGCCGCTCCGCGGCATGTGGGATCTTCCCAGACCGGGGCACGAACCCGTGTCCCCTGCATTGGCAGGTGGACTCTCAACCACTGCGTCACCAGGGAAGCCCTAAGATGTTATTTAAAGATGGAATTTTGCCTGTATGGAAGATCATCATGGGTTTGGGCTCAAGGCTATAAAATTTAAGAAGCTTTTCCCACACAATGACTAATTACTGTTTAACTAAGTTTTAAACACTTGAACAACAAATAGAGTAATAAAATGTAAGAGCCCTAATCTCTGCTTTAGTGTACCATTCATAAACGAAGGGAAAAGTCTTATTTAGTACTGCTAGGCTTACAAATCCAGTGCTACAACTTGTTTGTTGCTATTATAAAGATGCCCACCAGTTGCTGAGTTAGGCCTATATCCTAAGACAGTGCTAAGCACAATGCGCATATTACAATACATCCTTACAATAACTCTATGAAGTAGGAACAATTACCTCTAGTTAACAAATAAGGAAATGGGGATAGTAAATGGTACAGACTCAATGAGAAATCAGCTTTGCCTGACTCCAAAACCTCTCAACCAATACACTATCTCTTTGTCCTTCTATTACTCTAAGATGGAGAAGAAAACACTGTCTTTTCTTTTTTTTTAACACTGTAGTTTTGAATAATTTTCAGTTATACTTAATTTAAAAAGCATTAACTTTCTGTTACTATGCAATGATGCTCTGATGTTAGAGATGTAAAACCATGATTGCTGCTATGTGTTAGGGCATACAGGATGTGATCTAGAAAATATGAAGCTGTAGGATGCATTTTTTAACAATATTAAAAAAATAAATCAACATAGAGCAAAAATAATAGTAAGCTATATAGGCACAAACTCAACTATATAAATTCCAGTCTTTAAAACAGGCAAAAAAATCCCAAATGCTTCTCCCTGTGAGAAATGAATGCTGCTTTTTGCTTCAAGGGTTATATGCTTTATGAGAAAGGCAATCAGAGGCAGCCAACTAGGGTTGATTTAACTTTTTACTTTAAAGGTACATGGGCATCTGGTAAAAAAACCACAGAGTGCATGGAAGCACATGGGCTGAACGGTCTACAGGCCACACAGAGGCACTAAAACTTTCTCACTCGTGTCATGTACATTGTCTCTCCACCCCAGCATTTCTGAAATAATTTAAGATTATTTTCACAATCAGCTCCTTTTAAATTCCTCCCTTCTGAGATGGTTTAGTGTCCTGGCAATTCTACACAGATTCAGAAAGAAGTGCTACGTTTTGTAAATAGTGCCTGTACCCAAATTTTGCATAGTAACAAATTAACCATGAACTTGGTTGGAAAGAGGAAGCATTCAAACCTGAGAAGTGTGTGCTCTGTGAGCTACCCTGATGATAACGGCTTTTAAAGGTGCCAAGACACCAAGAAAGAAACAAGACAAAAAGTATAAAAGGACAAGTTAAGAGGCTAAATGAGGACAGTTAAACAGTGACAATAAAATTCTTATTTAGCATGAATGTTCGTTCCACTGGTAATTGTGGGCAGATATTGTTGGGTAGGCTGATCAGCTGCCATCCACAGCCCCTCTCTTCCCCAGTCACCTTGTAGTGATTGGTCTGGGGGTTGCCCAAGTCCATCATAAGTCTCACCAATGAGACGTAAGTGAAAGATGCTAGGTGAGTATACTCACTCAGCTTTAATATAAGCTTTTAAAAAAGAGACAGATGGAGTTGGCTGGCATGTCCTTTTGCCTGTTGCTCCTACTGTTTTCCTTCCTCCCTAAAGGGGCAGCAGTCAGCCTATGAACAAAAATATTCAGTTGGAGCTCTCTTTGCTGAGATGGTGGAGTAGAAGGATGAAGAGAACATGGGTCCCTGATGCCCTTGTTAAGCTGCTTACCAGCCCTGGATTGCCAGTCCTAGGACTGCTTGTCACAAATGACAAATAAGCCTCTTCACTTTTGCTTATGCCACGGTCAGTCTTTTCTGGTTGTTTTTGTTACAACCCAGAGTTGAATGCATTTCTTTCTTTCTTTTTTTTTTTTTTTGCGCTACGTGGGCCTCTCACTGTTGTGGCCTCTCCCGTTCTGGAGCACAGGCTCCGGATGCGCAGGCCCAGCGGCCATGGCTCACGGGCCCAGCCGCTCTGCGGCATGTGGGATCTTCCCGGACCGGGGCACGAACCCGTGTCCCCTGCATTGGAAGGCGGACTCTCTACCACAGCGCCACGAGGGAAGCCCTGAATGCATTTCTGATACACCTGTCATACTTCATGGTATTGCAGGATACCTCTCCTGATGTCTTAATCTGAAGCAAAATAACCCAAGAAGATTACAGACATCTGTGCCTTAAAATCTTTTTCTTTTTTTTGTGCCTTAAATCTTGACCATTCATAGAACAAGTTCACTCGAATGTTTATGATTTATTCAAGACTGGCTGAAAGCCAAGTGATATTAGGTCTGACGTTTTCCTCCTGAATACTCTGATGTTCATACACAGATGGAATTTTAGGGGAGAGAACTTGAAAGACTGCAATCCTTTAATTTACAAAACTGCTCCTCTTTGCTGCTTGTCTAAGTCAAGATACATTTATAAAGGCAAAACTGAAACTGAACTTCTCTGTTGCAATCATAGAAACAGAAAAAAATTGTCCACATCAGCATTTTGGGGAGATATTCCGGAGACAGAATGCCTTGGGAATCGGAGGCTCAGTTCTATTCATGTTGATTTGCAAGAGTGCCTCAAAAATAAAGGAACAATAAAAAAAAGTCCTGCATCTAATTACAAGATTTAATGAGAGAATAGGGATAACACTTTCCATTAGGACAAGCTTACCTCCCTGTGCCTTTTCATTTCCACCCCTAAGAAGGCTAGTAGGCTCTCTGTTATGACACTGGTAAGTGGACGACACCATAATGTAACTCAAGCCTCCTTAGTCGTATCTTAGTCCAGAGTATAGGTCCTTCGCCTCCCCCTTCCTTGCTTAATCTCCGCTACTGCTGAGGATCTATTGTCCTGACCAGGCTGGAAGCCTCTCTGCAGGGAGAGGTCACATCTTGTTCACCACTACATCCCTCACAGCACTCAGAGCCTTGTGCACCTCAAGAAGCACCTGGTGTTAGCGCACGACATCGTGGTTTTCTAACAGCTGGATTATTTCATTTGACCTCTGAGTCAAGACCATTTGGGAGATATCAGGGATCCTCAACATTGTATTACAGAGAAGGAAAACTGGGAGGTTGAGCTGTTGGCCTCCAGGGTCACACAGTTACTAAAAAGCTAGAAACCAGGTCTTCTGATTTCTACTTTGATATCCTTTCCACTATGTCATGCCTACCAAAGGCATGTAAAGAATGTTAAATAAAATGAGCACATGAGTGGGGTGTCTTGATGGGAGAGAAGGCAAGTTTTCCAAAACCACAGTTACTTAAATGCTGTAATGAACACAGACAAGGTTTTGAGGTTATTCTCACTTAAAGAAATTGCTTTCTGTGTTTCCCTAGAGCCTCATTCCCATCTCCAGAAAAAAGGCTCTTTTATATGAAAGGCAGATACATCTAACTAAACTAAACAGGAGAATACTCAGGCCACCAAGTTCTTTAAAAGCAAATTCATGTAAAACAGCCAAATCACCTAGCGACTGAGCCATTTTTGACAACTGATCCATCTCTTTCAGAATAGTTTGGTAAGTAAACAATGTGGCTGTAGTGTCACTACCCATGGGCCACAAGAGAAGACAACGCACCAATATTTACATTTCTTAGAAATCTAAGCAGTATTCTATCATTTTCAAGAACCCCATGGAATAGAACAGCTCTGCAGAACTCATTTTCAGAGAAGCAGAAGACCAACACAAAGCTGTTTTTAGTCCGATACTATTCGGAAGTTATATTAATTTGCAGAAGGACATGTGAATGAATTTAAGCCTCTCCATCATCCTTTTTTCGGGGGGAGGGGTTGTTCTTGTAATCATCAAAAAATGTTTACTAGAGTTGACAGAAAAACTTGCTGATACTGTGGAATTAAAGGTGGCATTTAAACTCATTTGTTATTTCTATAATATTATGTCTCAAAACAGAAATAACCATGATTTTAGTGGATTATATAAGTTTTACACTTATTGGAAAAAAAATCTGACATTATAGAAGCATTTTTTTAAAAACTAAAAATTCACAATTCTACCTAGAGATGACCACTGCTAACATTTTAGTGTAAGTACTTCCAGATTTTATGTTTACACACACACAAATATACGCACATACTAACTTTTCTTTCTTTTAAAAAAATTATAAAATTGTAAAAGTCCTGTTTTTTTCTTTCTACAAACTGTTTCATTGCTGTCTTTCCAGATCGAAAAATATGGTAAGACACTGTCATTTTTAATGAATAAAGCCAATCTCCAATTATGGAAATCTTTGGAGGTTGTTTCCAGTTTTCACAGTTATAAACAATGCTTCTATAATATGTATCCTTGTATATCTTTGTGTACTTGTCCAATTATTTTCTTAGGATAAATTCCTAGAAGCAGACTTACTTGGTCAAAGCAAAATTTAAAAGTTAGCAGTTATTGCTAAGTTGCCCTTCAAAAAGGTTGTACAAAGTTACACTTACCAAAAAATATTAACCATGACGGACGGAGCTGCTGATTCTCACCACATATCAACACTGAACATGCACAGTATTTTTCATTTCAGCTACTCTATGCAGTCTTTTAATCTACATTTATTTGATTACTAGAGAAGTTAACATGCTATTTATGTTAACTATTCATTGTCTATTTGTAGTTTCTTGGGGTTGCCTTTTCATGTACTTTGCCCATTTTTACAGTTGGCATTTATCTTTTCCTTACTTATTTGTACAAGTTCTTCACATATTTGGGAGAAATAGTCTGTCATATATGTTGCAAATAGCCCCTTGCTCCCAATTTCTTGTCATGTTTTGTTTTCAGGGAGGTCACCCACCCTGTTCACAAAAACAAGTTTAAAAATTTCAAGTGCTGGAATATGTGACCTTAATAGGCCTGGCTTTTGGTGTCATGCTTTATTGGTATCTATTAAGTTAGCCTCAGAGCCTAGTTCATAATCATTTTTTGCAAATGTCTAATGGACACATGAAAGGGATTTGTATTTTTTATTTGTAGGGTACAATTTTTTTTCTTTATCGATTAAACCACCCTTGTTATTTACCTCTCATATATTTCTCTAGGTCCTCACCTATTTTTTGTTTGCTTCATCCATCAAGGACTCAAACAAAATATTAACATCACATTCTGGATTACGGTTGTTGTAATTTTCCCTCTGTGATTCTAACAGGTTTTACATTATGCTCACAATTCTTATTAAACCACCCTTGTTATTTACCTCTCATATATTTCTCTAGGTCCTCACCTATTTTTTGTTTGCTTCATCCATCAAGGACTCAAACAAAATATTAACATCACATTCTGGATTACGGTTGTTGTAATTTTCCCTCTAACAGGTTTTACATTATGCTCACCATTCCGTGGTATTCAAGGTGTGGAGGCCCCTGACTCTTCATATTCCTGTGGACATCTATCCCTCATGGCATTGCCTGTGTCTCTAGCCCCAGCTTCAGCCTTGAAGAGTTTAGTGGGGCCAGGTGTGAGGGTCCACCCAACAATTTTTTTTTAACATATTTATTGGAGTATAATCATTTAAAATATTGTTAGTTTCTGCTGTTTAACAAAGAAAATCAGCTGTATGTAAACATATATCCCCATATCCCCTCCCTCTTGCGTCTCCCTCCCACCCTCCATACCACACCCCTCTAGGTGGGCACAAAGCACCAAGCTGACCTCCCTGTGCTATGCGGCTACTTCCCACTAGCTATCTATTTTACATTTGGTAGTGGATATATGTCAATGTTACTCGCTCACTTCATCCCAGCTTACCCTACCCCCTCCCCGTGTCCTCAAGTCCATTCTCTATGTCTGTATCTTTATTCCTGTCCTGCCCCTAGGTTCATCAGAACCTTTTTTTTTTTTTTTAGATTCCATATATACGTGTTAGCATACGGTATTTGCTTTTCTCTTTCTGACTTACTTCACTCTGTATGACAGTCACTAGGTCCATCCACCTCACTACAAGTAACTCAATTTCGTTTCTTTTTATGGCTAACATTCCTTTGTATATTCTTGCCTCCTTTATCAAAAATAAGGTGACCATATGTGCATGGGTTTATCTCTGGGCTTTCTGTCCTGTTCCATTGATCTATATTTCTGTTTTTGTGCCAGTACCATACTGCCTTGATTACTGTAGCTTTGCAGTATAGTCTGAAGTCTGGGAGCCTGATTCCTCCAGCTCTGTTTTTCTTTCTCAAGATTGCTGTGGCTATTTGGAGTATTTTGGGATTCCATACAAATTGTGAAATTTTTTGTTCTAGTTCTGTGAAAAATGCCATTGGTAGTTTGATAGGGATTTCACTGAATCTGTAGATTACTTTGGGTAGTAGAGTCATTTTCACATTGTTGACTCTTCCAATCCAAGAACATGGTATATATCTCCATCTGTTTGTATCATCTTTAATTTCTTTCATCAGTGTCTTATAGTTTTCTGCATACAGGTCTTTTGTCTCCTTAGGTAGGTTTATTCCTAGATATTTTATTCTTTTTGTTGCAATGGTAAATGGGAGTGTTTCCTTCATTTCTTTTTCAGATTTTTCATCATTAGTGTATAGGAATGCAAGAGAGTTCTGTGCATTAATTTTGTATCCTGCTACTTCACAAGACTCATTGATTAGCTCTAGTAGTTTTCTGGTAGCACCTTTAGGATTCTCTATGTATAGTATCAAGTCATCTGCAAACAATGACAGCTTAACTTCTTGCCCGATTTGTATTCCATTTATTTCTTTTTCTTCTCTGACTGCTGTGGCTAAAACTTTAAAACTATGTTGAATAATCGTGGTGAGAGTGGACAACCTTGTCTGTTCCTGATCTTAGAGGAAATGGTTTCAGTTTTTCACCATTGAGAACGATGTTGGCTGTGGGTTTGTCATATTTGGCCTTTATTATGTTGAGGAAAGTTCCCTCTATGCCTACTTTCTGGAGGGTTTTTATCATAAATGGGTGTTGAATTTTGTCGAAAGCTTTTTCTGCATCTATTGAGATGATAATATGTTTTTTCTCCTTCAATTTGTATATGGTTTATGACATTGATTGATTTGTGGATATTGAAGAATCCTTGCATTCCTGGAATAAACCCCACTTGATCATAGTGTATGATCCTTCTAATGCGCTGTTGGATTCTGTTTGCTAGTATTTTGTTGAGGATTTTTGCATCAATGTTCATCAGTGATATTGCCCTGTAGTTTTCTTTCTTTGTGACATCTTTGTCTGGTTTTGGTATCAGGGTGATGGTGGCCTCATAGAATGAGTTTGGGAGTGTTCCTCCCTCTGCTATATTTTGGAAGAGTTTGAGAAGGATAGGTGTTAGCTCTTCTCTAAATGTTTGATAGAATTCACCTGTGAAGCCATCTGGTCCTGGGCTTTTGTTTGTTGGAAGATTTTTAATTACAGTCTCAATTTCAGTGCTTGTGATCTGTCTGTTTATTTTTTCTATTTCTTCCTGGTTCAGTCTTGGCAGGTTGTGCTTTTCTAAGAATTTGTCCATTTCTTCCAGTTTGCCCAATATATTGGCATATAGTTGCTTGTAGTAATCTCTCATGATCCTTTGTATTTCTGCAGTGTCAGTTGTTACTTCTTTTTCATGTCTAATTCTATTGATTTGAGGGTTCTCAAAGACTCAAGAAAAATCTTGATGAGTCTGGCTAATGGTTTATCCATTTTGTTTATCTTCTCAAAGAACCAGCTTTTAGTTTTATTGATCTT
>NW_020172463.1:159180-229541 GCF_003031525.2 Neophocaena asiaeorientalis asiaeorientalis | reverse complement strand
ATTTCCCCTTTTATGGCTGTTAGCATTTGCCTTATGTATTGAGGTGCTCCTATACTGGGTGCCTAAATATTTACAATTGTTATATCTTCTTCTTGGATTGATCCCATGATCATTATGCAGTGTCCTTCTTTGTCTCTTGTAATAGTCTTTATTTTAAAGTCTATTTTGTCTGATATGAAAGTTGCTATTCCAGCTTTCTTTTGATTTCCATTTGCATGGAATATCTTTTTCCATCTCGTCACGTTCAGTCTGTATGTGTCCCTAGGTCTGAAGTTGGTCTCCTGTAGACAGCATATATATGGGTCTTGTTTTTGTATCCATTCAGCCAGTCTATGTCTTTTGGTGGGAGCATTTAATCCATTTACATTTAAGTAATTATTGATATGTATGTTCCTATTACCATTTTCACTGTTTTGCGTTTGTCATTGTAGGTCTTTTCTTTCTCTTGTCTTTCCTGCCTACAGAACTTCCTTTAGCATTTATTGTAAAGCTGGTTTGCTGGTGCTGAATTCTCTTAACTTTTGCTTGTCTGTAAAGGTTTTAATTTCTCCATCAAATCTGAATGAGATCCTTGATAGGTAGAGTAATCTTGGTTGTAGGTTTTTCCCTTTCATCACTATAAATATGTCCTGCCACTCCTTTCTGGCCTGCAGAGTTTCTGCTGAAAGACCAGCTGTTAACCTTATGGGGATTCCCTTGTATGTTATTTGTTGCTTTTCCCTTGCTGCTTTTAATATTTTTTGTTTGTATTCCATTTTTTATAGTTTGATTAACATGTGTCTTGGAGTGTTTCTCCTTGGATTTTCCTGTATGGGACTCTCTACGCTTCCTGGACTTGCTTATTTCTATCCCCATGTTAGGGAAGTTTTCAACTATAATCTCGTCAAATATTTTCTCAGAGCCTTTCTTTTTCTCCTCTTCTTCTTGGACCCCTATAATTTGAATATCTTGGTGCATTTAGTGTTGTCATAGAGGTCTCTGAGATTGTCCTCAATTCTTTTCATTCTTTTTTCTTTATGCTGCTCTGTGGTAGTTATTTCCACTATTTATCTTCCAGTTCATTTATCTGTTCTTCTGCCTCAGTTATTCTGCTACTGATTTCATTTTTAATTTCATTTATCGTGTTGTTCATCATAGTTTGTTTGCTCATTATTTCTTCTAGGTCCTTGTTAAAACGTTTCTTGTATTTTCTCCATTCTATTTCCAAGATTTTGGATCATCTTTACTATCATTTCTCTGAATTCTTTTTCAGGTAGACTGCCTATTCCCTCTTCATTTGTTTGGTCTGGTGGGGTTTTAACTTGCCTCTTCATCTGCTGTGTGTTTCTCTGTCTTCTCATTTGTTTAACTTACTGTGTTTTGGGTCTCCTTTTGCCAGGTTGCAGGTTCGTAGTTCCCGTTGTGTTTGGTGTCTGCCCCCAGTGGATAAGGCTGTTTCAGTGGCTTGTGTAGGCTTCCTAGTGGAGGGGACTGGTGCCTGTACTGTGGTGGGTGGGGCTGGATCTTGTCTTTCTAGTTGGCAGGACCACGTCTGGTGGTGTGTTTTAGGGTGTCTGTGGACTTATTATGATTTTAGGCAGCCTCTCTCCTAACGGGTGGGGTTGTGTTCCTGTCTTGCTAGCTGTTTGGCATGGGGTGTCTAGCACTGGAGCTTGCTGGCTGTTGGGTGGAGCTGGGTCTCTGGGAGAGCTTTTGCCGATTGATATTACGTGGGGCCTGGAGGTCTCTGGTCGTCCAGTGTCCTGAACTTGGCTCTCCCACCTCAGAGGCTCAGGCCTCACACCCAGCTGGAGCACCAAGACCCTGTCAGCCACGGGGCTCTTGATGTCTGTTTTCCTTCCTGCTACCTTCCTTCTCCCCCTCGCTTAGAATCCTTGGGCAGCCATCCTGTCACGGAGTCACCTGAGGGCTGGGCGTTGGGTCTGAGAAACGTGGGGCGCTGGGTGCTCCCCTTCTCTGCTCTGGAGCACAGTGTCAGGGGTCTCGAGTGGCGTCTGAGGCCCAGGTTATGGATTCCACCCAGATTTACATCTGGGCCCCCCATGCAACTTTCACTCACTCCACTCTCATCAACAAACTTTCCTCCCACATCCCACTTCTTCCAGAAGCTCATTCAAGTTTCAAAATCCAAAAATCGTTCAGCATTTTCTCTGTTACATTGCCACGATCACTTCAATGAGGAATTTAGAGAAAGAGTATGTAAAACATGTGGGGTTAACATATTGTATTCATATGACAGTCTGATTTATTAACTTTCCCCTTGTTTTCCTGACTACATTCTTTCCACCAGTTTCTCAACTGGAGTAATTCTCCATGTAAGAAATTTCTAGATACAAATTTATTTTATGACTATCTTTTTTTTTTAAAATAAATTTATTTATTTAAGTTTGGCTGTGTTGGGTCTTCATTGCTATGCACAGGCTTTCTCTAGTTGAGCAGGGTCTACTTTCGTTGCGGTGTGTGGGCTTCTCACTGCAGTGGCTTCTTTTGTTGCAGAGCACGGGCTCTAGGCATGCGGGCTTCACTAGTTGTGGCTTGTGGGCTCAGTAGTTGTGGCTCATGGGCTCTAGAACACAGGCTCAGTAGTTGTGGCACATAGGCTTAGTTGCTCCACTGTATGTGGGATCTTCCCAGACCAGGGCTCAAACTTGTGTCCCCTGCATTGGCAGGCAGATTCTTAACCACTGTGCCACCAGGGAAGTCCCTGATAATCTTTTTCACTTACTTCAATCTATAGCTTTGAACAAATTTGAAATTTCTACATGTAATGCATTTTGTCATGTATTTACTCAATACTTCGTTTTAAAAATCCTTATGGATTTCTAAGTGACTAAACCACTCTATATTTATCTTGTTAGGCTGAATTGGCAATAGAAGATATTTTGGAATACATGTGCTTTTCAGCATGTATTTCAGGCTCCTTTTATACTTTTGTTCCTAGCATCTGCTTTATTTTGCTTATTGTTACCATTCCTACTTAAAGTACATAGTTTATATTCTTTAGCTTCTTCAGTGTCATTTCCATTTTCTCAGTTTGGAAATTTACACATGGTTCTTCAAGTCAGGACTCACATTTTACTTTAAGCTATATGACACTTAAATTGAGCTGCTTGGCTGCTGTTTCTTCAGCTTTTACAGAAAGCAGCCTCTTGGCAAACAAAACTCAGCAAAATATTGGACACTTAGTAGCAGTTTTGTCTCAAGGATCAGATAACTTTCTGTGTGGGAGATAGAATAGGGGGGAAATGTGTCACCTAGGTTAGACATTCAGGCTGTTGTACACAGGGGCTGTTACCACAGTTCTCTCTTTATAACCAGGTTGCACGCACATACATGGGTGCTACGTGAGATTGGTGGGTGACTAGCCTTTGTTGGGAGTCTGGAGGTCCATCTGCACCCCAGTCACCCACCTTTGTCTCCTGTGAAACTAGCTCAATTCTCCCAAACCCTACATGCCAGCAGTTAATTCCAATAACTTAAAAAAAAAAATCTAGTTTTAACGTTTATAGAAATTTAAAAAGTTTACAGAAATTTCTTGGTGAGGTAATGCTTTCAAAGATTTCTGTCGAGTCTCAGCTGAATCTTCTTTTTGTCCACCTCACAGCAGTTTTAGGAATTGTTCAGCAGCTGGAAGTAAACTGTGGCAGAAAAAGGGAAATGTCTGCCACAGTCGTTGCCCTTAAAAGTCAGAGGGGGAGTCAGCATGAAGCACAGCCTGGGCTTCGGCCCCCAAGAGAAGCAGAGAGAGAGAGGGAGACCGAGGGCCAGAAAGGGGACAGACTATCAGAGAGCGGGGAGATCAAGGACCCAGGGGAAAATAGCTCCTCTCAACTCTCATAATGCCTGCCAGTCTCTTGCCAGTAACCTGTGGGTGTGTGAGTAGTGAAGTTGTCAGGGACCCAACAAGACTTCCCTCCTCTTCTGGCGGGAGGAGAGGAATCAGAGAAGTTTAGCTGTTGCCAGCCTCTGTTAATAACTTCACCTCATCTCAGATCTTTGGCTATCCAGAACCTCCTTTCTCCTGTTATTCTTCCATACTAACTCCAGAACCAATTTTGGTTGAAGTGAACTTACCCAATCCATATTTACACTGCTTATAATTAGGGCTTGCCTTTTCAACACAATCCTGTTGTCTCTGTCATCCCTTCCCTGTTTCCTCTTGCACCTCACTTCCTTTCAGGAAGGAACACACTGGCCCATGTAGTTAGGCCTGAGAGCCCTGAATGAAAATGTTTAGCTTGGAGGGAAGAGGTGAGGCGAGAGAGAAAGATACATGAGGAATCTTTGAAATTCTCTCTTTCTTTATCCTTCCAACTATGTGCAGCCGTATAGCGTGTACTAACTTACTTAGTACTGAAGCAGGGCCATTTTAAGACTTTCATAGGACTTTGACACTTTTAATTTTGGGAACTCCATCACACATCATGGCAAACATATTAAAATGCACCCGTGTCTCACATTACATATGTATTTTTTGTTGCAAAAACCTTCAAGTGGATTTTATAATTTTGCCTTTAAATTTTACTTGGCTACTGGTAATGCATGGAATATACATTTGCCTAAGATTTCTCAACATACTCAGGAATCTGACCAAAAAATTATTTCTAATAGCATCAAATTTCATGAATATTTAAATTTAGCAATTAATGGGGTTGGCATATGTTGTGTTTTGTAGATATTTAATTTAAATTTATTAATTTTAGTTTTGCAATTTTCTTATCATATTTTTGAAACAATATTCATTTTCTAAGCCCCTGGACTTCTTCCAGTTATCTGGAAAACTTGGAGGCCTGGCACTGAGACTAATGAAAGAACTTCCTAGGAAGAGGCATAGGCAATGCAAAGGTGCTGGGAGAGGAAAGAGCTTGGCTCATTGGGGTAGAGTAGGAAGAACGATGTGGTTGGGCAGGATTGAGTGAAAGGCAGGGAGGCAGGAGAGGCTGACCAGGTCAGGCCACCCAAGGCCTACCACGAAGCTTTGTGAACCACTGTCCATAGAAAGTAACTACCTCAGCCTATTAAATTTCTTTTTCAACGAGCCAGACATACCTTGAATCTAGATCATGAAAGGCAGATTTCTGTTATTAATTTGTTTAGTAGTACGTTCTCCTACTTCTGAAATCTCACATAGCCACTTAGTCTAAAGGGAGATTTTTAGGAAAATCTAACTTTGGAGAAATAAGTGACTCAAAAGTCAACCGTTTGGACATGAATCTGGGAACATGGCCATTTTATTCATTCCTTTGGCAGGTCCTAAGCCTCTGTTCTCCAATATATATTTTCAAGTGGTCCATCAGCCTGTTCCTTGCAACACTGCAAGCATATGTGGATGACACTACTGGCCTCTGAGCTTAGCTCCTTCTACTGCTTCTCCTATTATCATTACCATCTATGCTCACACAGCAGTTACAATTATATTAAAAATATGATTACATCACTCCCTTGCTTCAAATTATTTACTGGATTCCCATAACACTTAAAATAAAATCCAAAGTCTCTCTGTTGCTCTATAAGGCCCTAACATAATCTATCAATAGTTCCTTGCTTGCCTCAGGACCTTTGCTCTTGCTGTTTCTGCCTGTAATGATTTCCTTGCACACTTTCACATCAGTGTTTCTTTCTCATATTCTGGTCTCTACACTCCCAGGAAGGTTTCCCTAAACATTTTACCTAAAATAGTCTCACTCTCCACTTATGTCATCTAACATTCCATTCCTTTATCCTCACAGCAATTACCACTATCTGGAATATTATTACAAATTTGTTTACTTGCTCACTTTTGATTTTCTCCTCTAGAAAATAAGCTCCACAAACAAAAGGCTTTTCTATCTTCATCTTTAGTACCAAGTGCTATACCTTCAGGAAAAACAGCACTTGTAGTGCAATCAATAAACAGTTGAATGTATAAATTAGCCTATCAACAAATGAAAAATTTCATGTAAAAGGATGAAAAAGCCTAATAAATAGGATTTATTTTAGAAAGTCATTTATAAATTTATTTGGGGGTATATTCAATTATATTACCAATTTTATAGAGGCATTGATTCCCCTGGGTACTGAAAATACTTTCTTCATAGTTGTTGAAAATAATAGTGACTTTTCAGTTTGTCACTCAATGTATTTACCTTATCTATTTGCTAAGCTTCCTAATCACTTGCTGAGAAATGGTAGTTGAAGTGGCTCTTGGGAGCCAGTTCACCCCAACTGACTTTCTTCAGCAGCACAATTTGGGTTGATTTATTATTCTAATAGTTTTTGTAAAAAATAATCCCAAGAAGACTCTAGGCTTACTAATAAACAATTTAAGCTGACAAAATTTCTATGTAAATTATGGGCTGATGTTCAATGAAAGAAAAATCCTAAAGATATTTACTTGGCTATCATTTTTATTCTATAAGCAAATTCATTTTATAAAGGGATAGTTATAAATTTGTTTCTCTTGTGACCTAAGGGATCAAGGCTGTCCAAAGTTTCAGCAGGGCACTAATCCAACCTCTCCTTTGTCAATGATTACCAATGACACATTCCTTGTATTAGTATCAGGCAACCTCCTTGACTATTTTCATGAGACCAGTCCAAAGGAATAAAGATCTGCATGTAGAAAAGACTCTTGACTCTTAACCCCCGCAAATACATATTCCTATTTTTAAAAATTAACCAAAGGTAGCAGAAGAAAAGGTAGATCTCATTAAAAAGTGTTTCGCCCACTGCTTGCTAAATGTGTGTTAGATCTGCCTGTGGGCTTGACAGTCCCCACAAATGCATGTCAGGTTTGTGCAAGCATGAGCTCTGAAGGGATTTTTCTAGGCCAGTTAGGAAATCTTTTTGTGTTATCCATTACTACACGTTACTGTTGATTCTTGATGGTTCTTATAATCTAGAAGTACCTTAACAACTACTTTATAGCTCCTCTTGTACAGCTTAAAACACATTCCACTCATTGTTCAGTTCTGCTATATTATTATATGACTATTATATAATGCTAAATTATTGATTTTTTTCAATTGGTCATAGACCCACAGTACTATTTCCTACCTTTTACTGCAAGTGAATTGTGTTTAATTTGTATTATGAGATAAACAGGCTTTTAGGATCCTTTTAGTCTGGGATTTTCCCCTAGGCAACTCTTGCTTCTCATAAAATATACAAATCCTTTTTTGTTGTGCATGTTTATAGATGCCCCATGAGATATGAACATATATTTTTTGAATCCAGTTTTGTTGAGATATAATTGCCATATGCCATTGTACTAGGCATACAGCACAACGATCTGATATATGTATATGCTGCAAAATGATCACTGCAATAAGTTTAGCTAACATCTATCACCTCACAGTTACAAAATTTTTTCTTGTGATGAGAACTTTTAAGATCTACTCTCTTAGCAACTTTCAAATATAAAATACAGTACTGTTACTTACAGTCATAATGCTGTACATTACATCCCCAGAACTTATTAATCTTGTAAGTGAAAAGTTTGTGCCTTTTGACTCACTTCACCCATTTTGCCCATCTTCCACCCCCCACCTCTGGCAACCACCAATCTCTCTATCTATGAGTTTGTATTTTTTCAAAGTCCATCCATGTTGTCACAAATGGTAGAATTTCCTTCTTTTTTATGGATGAAAATACTCCATTGTATGTATCACACTGTCTTTATCATACATTCACACATCGATGGACGCTCTTGTTATCTCCGTGTCTTGGCTATTGTAAATAATGCTGCCACAAACATGGTGGGGGAGGAACAAATATATTTTCAAGATAGTGATTTCATTTCTTTCAGATACATACTCAGAAGCAGAATTGCTGGATTGTATTTTTAATTTTTTGAGGAACCTCCATAAAGTTTTCCATAATGGCTGCACCAATTTACATTCCCACCAACAGTGCACAAGGATCCCCTTTCGCGACACCCTCGCCAATACTTGTTATTTCCTGTTTTTTTGATAATAGCCACTCTAACTTGTGTGAGGTGATATCTCATTGTGGTTTTGATTTGCATTTCCCTGATGATTAGTGATGGTGAGCATCTTTCCATGTACCTGTTGGTCATCTGTACGTCTTCTTTGGTAAAATGTCTATTTAGATCCTTTGCCCATTTTTTTTTTTTTTGTGGTATGCAGGCCTCTCACTGTTGTGGCCTCTCCCGTTGCGGAGCACAGGCTCCGGACACGCAGGCTCAGCGGCCATGGCTCACGGGCCTAGCTGCTCCGCGGCACGTGGGATCTTCCCGGGCCGGGGCATAAACCCGTGTCCCCTGCATCGGCAGGTGGACTCTCAACCACTGCGCCACCAGGGAAGCCCCCATTTTTTAAAATAATTAATTCATTAATTTATTTTTGGCTGTGTTGGGTCTTCGTTCCTGTGTGAGGGCTTTCTCTAGTTGCGGCAGGAGGGGGCCACTCTTCATTGCGGTGTGCAGGTCTCTCACTATTGCAGCCTCTCTTGTTGTGGAGCACAGGCTCCAGATGCACAGGCTCAGTAGTTGTGGCTCACGGGTCTAGTTCCTCTGTGGCATGTGGGATCTTCCCAGATTATGTATCACACTGTCTTTATCATACATTCACACATCGATGGACGCTCTTGTTATCTCCGTGTCTTGGCTATTGTAAATAATGCTGCCACAAACATGGTGGGGGAGGAACAAATATATTTTCAAGATAGTGATTTCATTTCTTTCAGATACATACTCAGAAGCAGAATTGCTGGATTGTATTTTTAATTTTTTGAGGAACCTCCATAAAGTTTTCCATAATGGCTGCACCAATTTACATTCCCACCAACAGTGCACAAGGATCCCCTTTCGCGACACCCTCGCCAATACTTGTTATTTCCTGTTTTTTTGATAATAGCCACTCTAACTTGTGTGAGGTGATATCTCATTGTGGTTTTGATTTGCATTTCCCTGATGATTAGTGATGGTGAGCATCTTTCCATGTACCTGTTGGTCATCTGTACGTCTTCTTTGGTAAAATGTCTATTTAGATCCTTTGCCTTTTTTTTTTTTTTTTGTGGTATGCAGGCCTCTCACTGTTGTGGCCTCTCCCATTGCGGAGCACAGGCTCCGGACACGCAGGCTCAGCGGCCATGGCTCACGGGCCTAGCTGCTCCGCGGCACGTGGGATCTTCCCGGGCCGGGGCATAAACCCGTGTCCCCTGCATCGGCAGGTGGACTCTCAACCACTGCGCCACCAGGGAAGCCCCCATTTTTTAAAATAATTAATTCATTAATTTATTTTTGGCTGTGTTGGGTCTTCGTTCCTGTGTGAGGGCTTTCTCTAGTTGCGGCAGGAGGGGGCCACTCTTCATTGCGGTGTGCAGGTCTCTCACTATTGCAGCCTCTCTTGTTGTGGAGCACAGGCTCCAGATGCACAGGCTCAGTAGTTGTGGCTCACGGGTCTAGTTCCTCTGTGGCATGTGGGATCTTCCCAGACCAGGGCTCGAACCCGTGTGCCATGCAATGGCAGGCAGATTCTCAACCACTGGACCACCAGGGAAGCCCTGCCCATTTTTAAAATTAGATTGTTTACGGATTTTTTTGGCTAGTGAGTTGTTTGAGTTCTTTATATATTTTAGATATTAACACCTTATCAGATATAGGATTTGTAAGTATTTTCTCCCATACTGTAGGTTCCCTTTCCATTTTGTTGACAGTTTTCTTTGCTGTGCATAAGCTTTTCAGTTTAATATAGTCCCACTTGTGATTTTTTGCTTTCATGGCCTTTGCTTTGGTGTCAAATGCAAAAAAATAATTGCCAAGACCGATGTAAAGGAGCTTACTGCCTATGTTTTCTTCTAGGAGTTTTATGGCTTCAGGTCTTATGTTCAAGTCTTTGATCCATTTTGAGTAAATTTTTGTGGGTAGTTTTGTGTAGTCCAGTTATTTTCTTTAGTGTTTGGCTGTTCAGTTTTCCAAACACCATTTATTGAAGGGAGTCCTTTCCCTATTGTATATTCTTGGCTCTTTTGTCAAAAATTAATTGATCATATATGGATTTGTTTATTTCTCGGCTCTCTTTTCTGTTCTCTATTGATCTACATGTCTGTTTTTATGCCAATACCATACTGTTTTGATTACTATAGCTTTGTAATATAGTTTGAAACCAGGGAGTATGATGCTTCCTGCTTTATTCTTCTTTCTCAAGATTGTGTTGCCTATTTGAGGGTCTTTTGTGGTTTTTATACAACTATTCGGATTGTTTCTTCTATTTTTGTGAAAAATGCCACTGGAATTTTGATAGGGATTGCACTGAATCTGTAGGTTACTTTGGGTAGTATGGACATTATAACAATATTAATCATTCCAATCCAGGAGCACTGATTATATTTCCATTTTTCTGTGTCTTCTTCAATTTCTTTCATCAACGTCTTACTGTCTTCAGTGTACAGATCTTTCACTTCCTTGGTCAAACTTATTGCTAGGCATTTTATTCTTTCTGATGCAATTGTAAATGGAATTGTTTTCTTATTTTTTCTTTCTGGTGGTTCATTGTAAACATATAGAAATGCTATTGATTTTTTGTGTATTGATTTTGTATCCTGCAACTTTGCTGAACCTGTTTACTAGTTCTAGCAGTTTCCGTGGAGTCTTTAGTTTTCCTATCTATAATGATATAATATCACATCATCTGCAAATAAAGACTGTTTTACTTCTTCCTTTCTAGTTTGGAGACTTTTGTCTTTCTTGCCTAATTGCTCTGGCTAGGACTTTCAGGACTATGTTGAATAAAAGTAGTGAGAGTGGGCATCCTTATCTTGTTCCTGATCTTAGAGCAAATGCATTCAGCCTTTCATCATTGAGTGGGCTTGTCATAGATGGCCTTAATTATGTTGAGGTATGTTCCCTTTATATGTACTATGTTGAGAGTTTTTATCATAAATAGATTTTGAAGTTTGTCAAATGCTTTTTCTGCATCTATTGAGATGATCATATAATTTTTATCTTTTATTTTTAAAATTTTATTTATTTTTCTACAGCAGGTTCTTTTTAGTTATCTATTTTATACATATTAGTGTATATATGTCATTCCCCATTTCCCATTTCATCCAACCACCACCACTACCCCTGCCACTTTCCCCACTTGGTGTACATACGTTTATTCTCTACATCTGTGTCTCTATTTCTGCCCTGCAAACTGGTTCATCTTAAGAGATTTCTGTGCATTAATTTTGTATCCTGCAACTTTACCAAATTCATTGATTAGCTCTAGTAGTTTTCTGGTGGCATCTTTATGATTCTCTATGTATAGTATCATGTCATCTGCAAACAGTGATAGTTTTACTTCTTCTTTTCCAATTTGTATTCCTTTAATTTCTTTTTCTTCCTTGATTGCCGTGGTTAGGACTTCCAAAACTATGTTGAATAAGAGTGGCGAGAGTGGACATCCTTCTCTTGTTCCTGATCTTAGAGGAAATGCTTTCAGTTTTTCACCATTGAGAATGGTGTTTGCTGTGAATCCATGTCATATATGGCCTTTATTATGTTGAGGTAGGTTCCCTCTATGCTCACTTTCTGGAGAGTTTTTATCATAAATGGGTGTTGAATTTTGTCAAAAGATTTTTCTGCATCTATTGAGATGATCATATGGTTTTTATTCTTCAATTTGTTAATATGGTGTGTCACATTGATTGATTTGCATATATTGAAGAATCCTTTCATCCTTGCAAATAATTCCACTTGATCATGGTGTATGAGCCTTTTAATGTGCTGGTGGTTTCTGTTTGTTAGTATTTTGTTGAGGATTTTTGCATCTGTATCCATCAGACATATTGGTCTGTGTTTTTCTTTTTTCTAGTATCTTTGTCTGGTTTTGGTATCAGAGTGATGGTGGCCTCATAGAATGAGTTTGGGAGTGTTCCTTCCTCTGCAATATTTTGGAAGAGTTTGAGAAGGATGGCTGTTAGCTCTTCTCTAAATGTTTGACACAATACACCTGTGAAGCTATCTGGTCCTGGACTTTTGTTTGTTGGAAGATTTTTAATCACAGTTTCAATTTCATTACTTGTGATTCGTCTGTTCATATATTCTAGTTCTTCCTGGTTCAGTCTTGGAAGGGTATACTTTTCTAAGAATTTGTCCATTTCTTCTAGGTTCTCTATTTTATTGGCATAGAGCTGCTTGTATTATTCTCTTAGGATGTTTCACATTTCTGCGGTGTCCATTGTAACTTCTTTTTCAATTCTAATTTTATTGATTCCTCTCCATCTTTTTCTTGATGAGTCTGACTAAAGGTTTATCAATTTTGTTTATCTTCTCAAAGAACCAGCTACTAGTTTTATTGATCTTTGCTATTGTTTTCGTTTCTATTTCATTTATTTCTGCTCTGATGTTCATGATTTCTTTTCTTCTACTAACTTTGGTTTTGTTTGTTCTTCTTTCTCTAGTTCCTTTAGGTGTAAGGTTAGATTGTTTATTTGAGATGTTTCTTGCTTCTTGAGGGAGGCTTGTATTGCCATAAACTTCCCTCCTAGAACTGCTTTTGTTGCATCCTGTAGGTTTTGGATCGTCGTGTTTTCGTTGTCATTTCTCTCCAGGTATTTTCTGATTTCCTCTTTGATTTCTTCAGTGACCTCTTGGTTATTTAGTAACATACTGTTTAGCCTCCATGTGTTTGTGTTTTTTTAAAGTTTTTTTCCCTGTAATTGATTTCTAATCTCATAGCATTGTGGTTGGAAAAGATGCTTGATATGATTTCAATTTTCTTAAATTTACTGAGGCTTGATTTGTGACCCAAGAGGTGATCTATCCTGGAGAATGTTCCATGTGCACTTGAGAAGAAAGTGTAATCTGCTGTTTTTGGATGGAATATCCTATAAATATCAATTAAATCTATCTGGACTATTGTGTCACTTAAAGCCTGTGTTTCCTTACTAATTTTCTGTTTGGATGATCTGTCTGTTGGGTTAAGTGAGGTGTTAAAGTTCCCACTATTATTGTGTTACTGTTGATTTCTTCTTTTATAACGGTGAGCAGTTGCTTTATGTACTGAGCTGCTCCTATGTTGGTGCATATATATTTATAACTGTTATATCTGCTTCTTGGATTGATCCTTTGATCATTATGCAGTTTCCTTCCTTGTCTCTTGTAACATTCTTTATTTTAAAGTCTATTTCATCTGATATGAGTATTGCTACTCCAGCTTTCTTTTGATTTCCATTTGCATGGAATATCTTTTTCCATCCACTTTCAGTCTGTATGTGCCCCTAGGTCTGAAGTGGGTCTCTTGTAGACAGCATATATATGGGTCTTGTTTTTGCATCCATTCAGCAAGCCTGTGTCTTTTGGTTGGAGCGTTTAATCCATTCACGTTTAAGGTAATTATTGATATGTATGTTCCTATTACCATTTTCTTAATTGTTATGGGTTTGTTTTTGTAGGTCCTTTTCTTCTCTTGTGTTTCCCACTTAGAGAAGTTCCTATAGCATTTGTTGTAGAGCTGGTTTAGTGGTGTTGAATTCTCTTAGCTTTTGCTTGTCTGTAAAGCTTTTGATTTCTCCATTGAATCTGAATGAGATTCTTGCCGGGTAGAGGAATCTTGGTTGTCGGTTCTTCCCTTTCATCACTTTAAATATGTCATGCCCTCCCTTCTGGCTTGTAGAGTTTCTGCTGAGAAATCAGCTGTTAACCCTATGGGAGTTCCCTTGTATTTTATTTATCATTTTTCCCTTTCTGGTTTCTAAAATTTTTCTTTCTTTTGTTTTTGCCAAATTGATTACTATGTGTCTTGGTGTGTTTCTCCTTGGATTTATCCTGTATGGGAGTCTCTGTGTTTCCTGGACTTGGGTGGCTATTTCCTTTCCCATGTCAGGCAAGTTTTTGACAGTAATCTCTTCAAATATTTTCTCTGGTCCTTTCTCTCTCTCTTCTCCTTCTGGGACCCCTATGATGCGAATGTTGTTGTGTTTAAGAGGTCTCTTAGGCTGTTTTCATTTCTTTGCATTCTTTTTTCTTTATTCTGTTGCCCAGCAGTGAATTCCACCATTCTGTCTTCCAGATCACTTATCCGTTCTTCTGCCTCAGTTATTCTGCTATTGATTCCTTCTAGTGTAGTTTTCATTTCAGTTATTGTATTGTTCATCTCTGTTTGTTTGCTCTTTAATTCTTCTAGGTCTTTGTTAAACATTTCTTGCGTCTTCTCGATCTTTGCCTTCATTCTTTTTCCAAGGTCCTGGATCATCTTCACTATCATTATTCTGAATTCTTTTTCTGGAAGGTTGTCTATCTCCACTTCATTTAGTTGTTATTCTGGGGTTTTATTTTGTTCCTTCACCTGGTACATAGCCCTCTGCCTTTTCATCTTGTCTATCTTTCTGTGAATGTGGGTTTTGTTCCACAGGCTGCAGGATTGTAGTTCTTCTTGCTTCTGCTGTGTGCTCTCTGGTGGATGAGGCTACCTAAGAGGCTTGTGCAAGTTTCCTGATGGGAGGGACTGGTGGTGGGTAGAGCTGGCTGTTGCTCTGGTGGGCAGAGCTCAGTAAAACTTTAATCCGCTTGTCTGCTGATGGGTGGGGCTGGGTTGCTTCCCTGTTGGTTGCTTGGCCTGAGGCAACCCAACACTGGAGCCTACCTGGGCTATTTGGTGGGGCTAATGGCGGACTCTGGGAGGGCTCATGCCAAGGAGTACTTCCCAGAACTTCTGCTGCCAGTGTCCTTGATCTCACAGTGAGACACAGCCACCCCCTGCCTTGGCAGGAGACTTTCCAGCACTAGCAGGTAGGTCTGGTTCAGTCTCCTATGGGGTCACTGCTCCTTCCCCTGGGTCCTGATGCACACACTACTTTGTGTGTGCCCTCCAAGAGTGGAGTCTCTGTTTCCCCCAGTCTTGTCAAAGACCTGCAATCAAATCCCATTAGCCTTCAAAGTCTGATTCTCTAGGAATTCCTCCTCCCGTTGCCGGACCCCCAGGTTGGGAAGCCTGATGTGTGACTCAGAACCTTCACTCCAGTGGGTGGTCTTCTGTGGTATAAGTGTTCTCCAGTTTGTGAGTCACCCACCTAGCAGCTATGGGATTTGATATTATTGTGATTGCACCCCCTCCTACCATCTCATTGTGGCTTCTCCTTTGTCTTTGGATGTGGGGTATCTTTTTTGGTGAGTTCCAGTGTCTTCCTGTCGATGACTGTTCAGTTAGTTGTGATTCCGGTGCTCTTGCATGAGGGAGTGAGCACATGTCATTGTACTCAGCCATCTTGAACCAATCTCTCTCTATCTTTCATTTTATTAATGTGGTGTATCACTTGACTGATTTTCACATGTGGAATTACCCTTGTGTCCCAGGAATAAATCCCACTTTATCATGGTATATATTCTTTTAATGTGTTGTTGAATTAGATTTGCTAGTATTTTGCTGAGGATTTTTGTATTTATGTTCATCAGGAATCTTGGTCTGTAATTTTCTTTTCTCATGACACCCTTGCTTAGTTTTGGTGTCAGAGTAATGCTGGCCTTGTAAAATGGGTTTCGAAGTATTCCTCTCTCTTCTATACTTTTTGGAGGACTTTGAGAAGAACTGGTATTACTTCTTAGAATGTCTAGTAAAATTCACCAGTGAAGCCCTCTCTTTATCTTTTGTGTATCTACTCTGAGTTTTTACTTTGTGGATACCATGAGGTTTATATAAAACATCTTACATTTGTAACAGTCTATTTTAAACTGATAACAACTTAAGTCAAATGCACACTAAAGCTCTACATTTTTACCCCCCTCCACAATGTTTCATGTTTTACGTGTCATAATTTACATCTTTTTTATCTTGTTTATCTGTTAACAAATTATTATAGTTACAGCTTTTTTTTTTTTACTATTTTTGTCTTTTAACCTTCATACTAGATTTATAAGTGATTTACTCACTACCACTACAACATGAGAGTATTTTGAATTTAACTACATATTTACCTTTAGCAGTGAGATTTACACTTTTATATCTGTTCCTGTTATTAACTAGAGCCCTTCTGTTTCAGCTTGAAGACTGTCCTTTATCATATTTCTTGTAAAGCCCATCTAGTGGTGAACTCCTTTAGCCTTTGCCTGTCTGGAAAACTCTTTATCTCTTCTACTAAAACGAACTGCCAATTCTAATATGCTATGATGACCATACCCTCATAGTTTTACACATTTTGAAACCAAAACTCTAGATAATATGACAGCAATGTCCTTTCCACCTGTATACTTAGCTAGTCTACTAGATAAGACAGAGGAATGTAAATGTCCCTTGGTATTATCACTAATAGTATTAGTCAAATAATCTTTAATAAATCTCAATTAAAATAATTCCCTTAGTGATCTTAAAATATATGGAAGAGGCTTTAAAGACTATTTTTAGAACACAAAGCAGACAGGTTCTGATTTCAGATACTATGTATGGAAGAAAGGAAAGTACTACAAATAATTAAAGGCAATTCATTTCCCCATGGAAAAATGTGCTCTAAGATGACATACTGTAAAGTGATTTATAGCATATTGACTGTAGTTCTTCTAATGAAAAAACAATTGTCCAAGTTTTCCCTGGAGAACACTCTCAGTAACAACAATCCATGCTCATGGAAAGCCATGAGTTAGAAAATGAGAACCAAATGAACTCTCAGCTGGCAAAAGCCAACAATAATTAATTTAACACCAGTCATTTGTAGAGAACGTGTAGACATTTCACAATTTCCTTTGAGAAAAACAGGTCATTGAACGGCAGAGGCCACATATTTGAATATGTTCAGAGAATTTTATCTTAATAACATGCTCCAAAGGCTTTACATTAAAAAAACCTTTGTTTTTAGGACTAGGTAGTTATGATAAATA
Organism: Neophocaena asiaeorientalis asiaeorientalis; assembly: GCF_003031525.2. NCBI lineage: Eukaryota > Metazoa > Chordata > Mammalia > Artiodactyla > Phocoenidae > Neophocaena > Neophocaena asiaeorientalis. Next base: position 212,746 of record NW_020172463.1, on the reverse strand, counting down.
GTTGGTCAATATCATCATTTGAATTTCAGTATTGTAATAAGTGTTTCTGAAAAACAGCGCTAAAGTGAGTTCACACTGAACTTGGAACTTGGACTATATATTCTTCAACAGCAGCAGAGAGAAAACGGTGTCATTAAATGGGGTTTTATTCTGATTCATTGGCTAAGAAAATGGGAACAGTTTGAAATCTTCCATGTTGTTTCATTTTAATGAGCAGAGAGCATTTTTCATGTCCTTATTGAAGCGGTTAATGTGTTTCTCTAGTCTCATTATCACCACCAGAGTATAGTCTCTGTTGTTTCATAACCAAGACAACTCCTTTTCGTTTCAGAGAAGTCAAATTTGATTGCTCACATGTGGCTGTTAATAAAACTCCTGTGGCGCTGCTCAAGGTGCCCATGGGGATTGTACAATTATTTATATTTTCTTATGGTTTTCTATAATTATTGTGATTGTACTTTCACAGAGTAAATGTATCTCCACCAATTAAAGCAGTGGTGGGTTAAGAATATTCATCAGACTTGTGTGAAAGGATATTGTTCTTAGGGTTTTGCAAAGCACAGAAATTAAACTGCTGTTATCATGTATTCAACCCAAGTGTTAAAATTAAAATGCTCAGCAACTTTGGAGTTTATCTGAGCAGATGTTAACTATTTACAAAAAAATAAACATTATACAGGAGTTGCATTCATGATATGATTCTTTGTTGTATTCAAAGTGCTGGAAAGAAAAACTGCTACACAAACTTGGGGGATAGTTTATGGTATATGACCAATTTGGATTATTGTTAATTCAGGTCAATTTAAAATTGCAGAACCATAAAATTCCAAGAAATCTCATTTGGTTTACATCTTTGTATCTTATTTGCTTCACCCCTTTATTTTCTTTGAAGACTCCAGGACTAAGAAACAGCATGCATAAAAATAAGCATCTGAGGCTATCAACTAGAAAACACACAATATAACCTTTCATATTTTGTCATAGAGAAATTTCATTCTATCTAGTTTGACAGTGCTTGCAGCAAAAGTGATCAGCTGTACTTCCATGCCATTAGCTGTCATTTTGATGCTAGAATTTTAGCCTGCTGTGTGTGAGATGTGACTGTCCATGCACAATTCCCATCAAAGGTAATTTTATGTGCAATGGTGTGCAAAATTTACCTCTAATTATGATAAGGTCACTGATGGGTCATTTATGATATGTTCTAGGGAGACAATTGCAGTGAATAGCTTTTGGCAAGATTCATCTGGAGAAATTAAATTGGTCTGACCATGACTCAATAGAAAGTAAAAGACTCTTAGAAAATTATTCCTCAATCATGTTTAAAGTTCTAAAGGAACCCAAAGAGGGGCAGTTTGCACAGTGGTGAAGGTTGTGAGTTTTGAAATTATACAGACCTGAGACTTAACCTAGGATCTCTATGCCTAGAAAGTCCTATCTGATCTGGCTTCTGCATATCTCTTGGTTTCCATTTCTGACATTCACTCCCTCATTACCTGGGCTCCAGCAACATTGGCCTTCTTCCTGGTTTTTGAACATGTCATGGTCACTCATGCTTTGGGAGTCTTTGCACCACAGAGTTTCCTGTAGTTGTACGCTCTTCCTTCAGATCTTCATGTGCCTGGAACTTCCTGCTCTTTTACTTTCCAGTTAGTGGAATGTGTTGTTTCCACTCTCTGAACTACCCAAACACAGCCTCCTCGTCTCTATCTAAAGTTGCCACCTCCTAACTAGGTAATCACTATTGTGTCATCCTACTGATGTTCTTGAAGTACTAATCATAGTCTTAAGTTATTTATTTACTGCTTAATGTATAATTAAGTTTGCATCTGACAATAGGGAGAAAAAAAATCTAAGAATGAAAGGTATCTTGACTAGGAAATCCCACACTCTTGAAACCCCACTGACATTAACCATACAAGTCACTGGTCCAATATTGCTTGATAAAATGGACTAAAAAGAATATCTTTGGGTTGGAGAAACTTCTTGGACTTTATGTAAGACAGCATGAAAATAAAACACGTGATGAGAAATTTTTTTAAAATAGTCATTAGAGTGATTTCACTTTTCACTATGATCATGATGGACCTCCATGAAGGGAGAATATGTTAGTCACTTTAGTTATTAACACTTCTTGAAGAGGGTTTTTATATGTAATGGTGGGAAAATGAAAATTTGAGATGAATAAATATAGTGAAATTTTATATTTATTTAAATCTATCAGTGTTTTGTTTTTAGTCTTCTTCCCCAAGGTAACTTACTTATAGACATAACAGCGACTTTTCAAATGGTTTATGTTCAGCTAATATTTGTCAACAAACGACTAAGTGCTGGATGGACTGGAAGATCATCTTTGGGTTTCAATCCTTAATGCAAATTGTAACAATAACCACAAGAACAAAGATGAAATCCTTACCAAAGGGTCCAGTCGTGGCCACAGTACGGCTGAACATTTCCAAGGTAGAATCCCAGAGATTGAGTGACCTCCACAAGATTGGTAAAGTCAAGACTAATGCTATTGAAAAGTACAGATGTCATGATAATCTCATCAATAGCCCATACATCCTCTCCCTGGGAAGAATGATATGGTTGCCACCATCTGAACTGAATTCCAAACTGTCTTGCATCATCTGGTAATTCTACAGAGATTATTCTAAAGGAGAAAATAGAAGTAAAAATTCAGATTACTTTGATTATCTTAAAATACAAACATTTATAGCAGGATCTTTTCTTCCTACAGTATAATATTTGAAAAAAATAATTCTCCCACTATGACAAACATTCTTGAGATTTCCAATTTCCTGTCGGACTCCAACGAAGTCTTCTCAACACATCTAAAACTGTGACTTTGCTTGCACTCAGCTGCTCTCAGAAAAGCTAACTCAATAAAACATAGTTGTCAATGTGGCAGGATTTGCCTAAGTCTGGTAAAGGATCTTGGGCAGCTTGTTACACACATTATACTTTTGGGCTGGTTGGAACCATGGCACTTCCTCATTCCCATGAGTTCAGCATAGTGTGCGAGGTCACTTGCTGTGTCATGGTGGCTGTGACAGTAAACCTGTATCTGACAAATGGGGAAGAAAATTAAGAATAGTATCTAATTTCCAGGAGCAATCATTGTACACAGCAGCAGGAACTATATATTAATTGCCACTGCAATGACATCTGCTTCAAAGCTCCATAAATCATAGTACCATGCTGCTCAAATCCGTACACAAGGTGCGACGTGCAACAAATAGCAAATGGAACATTTATCTCCATCAGTGTACAATTATACACCAGTAGAGGTGTTTGCAGTAAACGTACACTGAAGGGACTGAATCTTCTTCCTAGTGAGCAAAGAAAAACTCCCTAAGACAGGTGACTAGCTGGATAACTTAGAAATAAATTATTTAAAAACTTCAATGTCTAAGGCTGGATTTACTGAGAAATTAGATTGATTTTCATATTTGTATTATGTTCATCTTTAGTTATTACACAAAGAAACATTAAATCACATCTTGAAAATGTAATTTTTTGCATACTGAAAGTTATTAAAAGTAATATCTATTTTTACTTTAAATAACCTGCATATGAAAATATGGGGTGGAATAACACGATTATCACCATTGATTATATAAACAGTAAAAAATTGGTAGGACTTTTTGTAATGTGAGAACACATACTTTTTAAATGATGAGAAATCAATGTTCAAATACAGAAATATAAATTAAAAAATATTTCTTAAACTAAAAAGACATAGCTATAACAGGTTTATGATTTTTTTAAGTACTTTCCACGATCTGCTGAATTTTTTTAACCAATGTGAGTTTATTAAAAGAAAAGTACTTATTAAATACTTAATTATTTCAGTAATTTTCACTTTAATTTTCTAAATATTTATTTATTAAATAATTAAATAATATTTATGTTTACATATCAAATATAGAATAAAATAAACTATATTCAAACTGGCTCAACAATGAAAACATCATGCATTAATTTAATAATTTAATTTGATTAGCATTATGTTATTAGAAAATTATAATTTTCTTTTAATATTAATAATTTTAAAAGCAGTTACTGTTCTCTCTGATGAAAATAAATATAATATTAAAAATTAACAACTGAGAAGTAGAATTTTTCGGGCAACTTTAAAGGAAAATAAAGTGCATATGTGTGTGAGAACAGTAACTGAAGTGCCCAATATTTTCCCCAGCAGAGATGTGAAGACTGTGAGTCTGTAGTCAGACTCTTGGGTTAAAGTATGCACTTTGTCACCTCATGGTTGATAACTCTGCAGCTTCAGTGAAGGTATTTAACTTCTATGTGCCTTAGCATCTTCATCTGTGAAACTGGGATAATAATATCCTTATGGCAAAGTCAGAGACTTTTTTCTATTTTTCACTATTGTATCTTAGCACCTAGAATAGTGTCTGGCATATAAAAAGAGTAACTTCTTGCTGCATAGATGAAGTACATATTATCAGTATACCCTGACAGAGATTCAAACACAGAGGCACAAGGAGGTTAAAGATTTTCTTTTAGGTTAAGCAGCTTTTAACTGACAATGCCAGGCTATGGACCTAGGGAACATGGCTCTAGAGTCTGCATCCTTTACCTCTAACGTTATATCTTGGAGTGGGGTGGGAGTCTCTGCTTTACCACTCTATGCATATTACAGTGGCTGGTTAGAATGGCTATGGAGCCATTTGACCAGAATATTCCTAGATGAGAACCCAGGGACTTAGGTCAACTTTCTGTCTCAAGCTTCCTTTTTTGGATAGGTACTAAGCTCATGGATTTCCTGTAATCAAACATAATAATCAAGACAAAAATAAAATATAATTAGACTTCACAATAATTTTAGAATAAGAAACCAAGCCCTATAATTAAGAAAAATCTAGAATAATTTGCCTCACCAAAAATATATAGTTTTATATTAATAAGAATGCCAATTAGTTCACAAGGCAGTCTAGTCAGTTAGAATTAAAAGATTAACTTAGATATATTTACAGACTTCAACTTTTATTAATATCAAGCAGATAGAGTTCTTTCACTTACTGAGTGAATTATAGGTAAGGAAATTATTAGAAGTCAGCTAGGAATAACAGTAGTTAGCCAACTATCACATCTAATTTATGGATCACACTTCATTTTTGAACAACCATGGCAGAAAGGAACAATATGGAATTCACAGCAATTACAGGCAGCAATTTATACTGAAGAAAACACAGCAAATGGCTAAAGGCATCAATAATTAACTGTCTCATGGAGAGTTTACGTGGTTTGTACTATTTCTCATATAAAGCATAATTTAGTGCCTAGAATATATCAAATTCTACTTCTGCCATGTCACCTTTTATTAATATTTATAAGAGAGAGGGGGAGGAGGGAAGAGTCTCTTGGACAGAGGCAATATATATAAAATGAAAGTGTTCTTGGTTCCACTACCACGTTCTCTTTTTAAAAAAATCTCCCCTCTGATCTTAGTCTTTCAAGCTGTGCACATACCTAATGCTGAAAAGCCACCTTGGTTCTGCTTAGAAGAAAAATGTTGCTGTCAAATGGCAGACAAGATTAAATGTACCTTTGCAATAGTACATTAAATGCATAATTTCTTTTCATATCAACCAAGATTAATTAAATTTCATGCTACAAATTGATTACTGAATTTTGAAGCTGTCCATCCTTGTTAGAAAAAATTGTGTTTTGGGCCAATTTAACTTAGAACAATGATATTTTCTTCATGCTTTCATCATTTTTATTATCACCTTGATTTTTGCTTAATTTTCTTTTAATGCTTATTATGGAGAACCTATGAAATGTTTCTTTAGGATTCATATGTCTCTACTGAGTGAGAAAGTTGAGTTTAGTCTTACATTTACCCTTATAGGGAAAAGACTCAACACATCTGGTGCATTCTCTTAAATTTTACAACATATAGTATTTACCACTCATAATAATTGTTAACTATTATCTCTGTTACATGCTACTTCATCTTCTAATGAAAATAAAAGTTCTCATCTATTTGCAAATACTTAAATGAAGGGATAGCTCTAGGCAGAATTTTAAAGTATATAAACTCTATCATCATTGCCCCTGTCCTTCTGCCATGGTGCCAATGCACACTTCAATGCCCAAAGTCCTCACTCTTTTTTTTTTTTCTTTTGCGGTACGCGGGCCTCTCACTGTTGTGGCCTCTCCCATTGCGGAGCACAGGCTCCGGACGCGCAGGCTAAGCGGCCATGGCTCACAGGCCTAGCCGCTCAGCGGCACATGGGATCTTCCCGGACGGGGCACGAAGCCGTGTGCCCTGCATCGGCAGGCGGACTCTCAACCACTGCGCCACCAGGGAAGCCCTCCTCACTCTTTTTCATATCTTTCCATGATCAACATGTATGTACTCCCAGGAAGGTAAACTGTATTAGCTCTTTATATCGGAAAGTGAATGTAAGTCACAGTGATACCTCCTCTAGTCCTATTTTAACTTTCCCATCCTCCTCTTCTCCTGCTATTTTGAAGGAATTTCAGTGAGCAAGTCAGTAAGTGTTCTAGAAAAGGAGAGGACTCTCTGGACTCTTCCGAAATCGTATCACAAATGCTGATTACCACTCTCCCAAACTGAAGGATGGCCCTACTTCAAGTAAAACTTAAATCTCACAATTGTGACTATATATTATGAAATATATAAGCCAAAGAAAAATAGAAGTGGCCTGAAGAAAGGGCTTTAAATACATTCTCAACTCCATCTTTGCCAGGGACTCTATACATGCTAGAAAAACTTCTTTATACCCATTACTTAATTATATTACATGCAAATTGGTTATCGGATTTTATGAGTTATTATCTCATATAATTTATTATATTATCATACATTGCTAAAAAGATTTATCAACAGCATTTATAATTTAGTACCATATTAAAATCATACCTAATAGTTTGCACTATAGTTGAACAAGGAAAGTAGTGTTAGTTATTTTTCTCTTTCCTAGGTATCAAAATATTTCCCTTAGATGCACATTTAAGAATATGAGAATAAATTTCTTCAAATTACCAGAAGTCAGTAGGGCAAATGAATTACAAGAATGCAGCTTTCTAGCTTTTCATTGCAAGAGGCATCAATCTTTGTCCTCACCATCTCTCAATGCAAAAGCATCTGGACTCTTACACCACTTGAATGATGATTTCCCCAGGAAGGAGATATCACCCTTACCATTTTTTCCAAGTGTTTTCCAACATACCTGGGCTCATGATAGTTGAGATATGAATAATGCTTCAAGAGTTTCCAAGTTATCCCATTATCATAAGAATAATGCAATAAAACACCTTCACCAGGCTGGTCAGGGGCTTTGCATGTGCTCAGAACAGACTTGCTCCCCAGCCTCAATGTGAACTGGAGAAACCTAGACACGAATTGTCTATAATTAGTGTGCATAAACATTTTAAATCATAACATTCATTTTGGCTTTTAAAGAATTTTGAACAAATTTAAATAAACTACTCAAAAGCTGTAGGTTTCCACTCATTCCTCTTCTATAAAATGTAAGTAATTTCACTGTGAGATGTATGAATATATGTAGAAGATGAGGTCACTGCATGTGTTTTGTAGACAGATATAACTATACAAATATAACGGTATGTTTATACATATTTGTATACTACATACTTGTGTACATACAGTTAAAATGCCAATCATTCTTTTGCTGCATTATTTATTAAGCACTGGGGGAAGGAGAGATGTAGGGTAAATCTAATCAGCCTCTGCAAGCTGTCAAGTAAATAAAACTACATAAATAATTAACTAGCCCTTGGCTTAAGAACAGTTTTGATGCTAACAGTTCATATTTTAAAGAATCTAGTCAGTCATTAGTATCTTAACGTCATCAGTGAGCCTTTTAATTTATTAAAAACCAGGGCAAATCAACTCTATATAAACTATAAGCTTCCTCTCATCCTGGTTGAAAATCAGAAGATATATATTAGTAAAAAAGAAAAAAGTGAAAATTAATAGATCTGAATTCAATTGTTATCTTGTTTCTGTATGTATTCCACCCTGCTTTAACTCACCTGGATTGTGAGCTGTCAAGGAAAGATGTAATTAGCTGACGTCTCCCATCTTTGTTGAAAACCAGGGCCTTACCACTGGCCAAGACACCACAGCCAAAGCTGACTTCAGCACCACGGATAGAGTAAAAGTTATGGTAAGAGGAGAGCCTGGAACTGCCAAAGCTTTCAGAAATAAACATTGGGAATGTCTGGGATGCCATCTCACAAGCTGGGCCAGAAAATCCAGGGTCACACCTGAAAAAGAAACCATGATATTAAATCTTAAACTGTTGGCCCTTTCAGGGATTCCTTTATCCACTTTGGGGATGAGGAAGTCCAGAGGCCAGGACTGGATTGAATGGTAATCAAAGCTCATTTGTCTTTGGAGAATACTGAATGTGAAGACTTGACATGGGAGAAGTAATTGTAAATATCCCAAAAGAATACAGCCTTTGCACAGTCCTGCTGTAAAAAAAATCTTATGATTAAAACAATAATTCAGCACTCACCTTCAACCAATGCCAGTAATTTATCTGCAAATGCATCTATGCTTGTGCACATTTCCAGCTTAAAATCTTTGTAAAAGGTATATTATATGTATATAATTTTATTCACAATGATGTTCATTAAATTTGTAAAAGAAACAACATAAATAAAATACTTCTATAAGATATCTAGAATAAATTTCCTTTATGAACAAATGTAAAAATACACATTCTGTTTTTGACAGTAATTACTGGAAATATTTGGAAAAGACTGGAAACTAGATTGGCATTATAAAGGGAATGTATACACCCTTGACCTAGATAGATGTCCTTAGCAGAACTGTGTTGTCTCTCAGTGGAATTCCACATTAGCGGTGCTTCAAGAAACACACCACACACACACACACACACACACACACACACACACACACACACACACACACACACCAGCCTGCCTGCTGCCGTGTAAGGATGTGCTGTATTTATGTTAGCTGACTAGAATATATATGGAGCTCCCTGAGTCTTCTGTCAGTGAGAAAACTCATCACAGATGACTTAATAATTGAATATCAGAAACTTTCTATATTTTAAGGAGTTTGCTCATCAGGAATTAGTTTCAAATTCTTTATTTTTACTGCACTATTTCTTTCTCACTATATTTACTATGTTTCCCATTATAAAATTAAATTGGTGTCTTTTTGGGTGGGTGGCAGGGTTCTCATCTAAGCATTCAAAACACTCTAAAATTTGAAGCAAGCCTTTTATTTTTACTTATTTATTTTTAATTTTTTATTGAAGTACAGTTGATTTATAATGTTGTGTTAGTTTCTGGTGTACAGCAAAGTGATTCAGTTATACATACATATATTCTTTTTCATTATGGTTTATTACAAGATATTGAATATATTTCTCTGTGTTATACAATAGGTCCTTGTTGTTTATCTATTATATATATAGTAGAGTGCATCTGCTAATTCCAAACTCCTAATTTATCCTTCTACCACCCCTTTTCCCCTTTGGTAACCATAAGTTTGTTTTCTATGTCTGTGAGTCTGTGAAATAAGCTTTTATAAAGCAAGTGTACCAATGAAGTGATATTATGGCACAACTCATAAGGCTACTTCTTTAGCACTAGTGCAGAAACTGGGATCTATGCTGGCCTCACAGAGGGTCCATGGAGAGTGTGAATGTACTGAAATCAAACGCCAAATTTTATGTGTATTGGATATTCTTTGGGGGGGGTTATAGTTATCATCATTTTATCAAAAAGGTTGCACCTTGGGCTTCCCTGGTGGCGCAGTGGTTGAGAGTCCGCCTGCCGATGCAGGGGACACGGGTTCGTGCCCCGGTCTGGGAAGATCCCACATGCTGTGGAGCGGCTGGGCCCGTGAGCCATGGCTGCTGAGGCTGTGCGTCCGGAGCCTGTGCTCCGCAACGAGAGAGGCCACAACAGTGAGAGGCCCGCGTACCGCAAAGAAAAAAAGATATATATACACCTATATGTGGAACAATTCTCATGGAAAACTAACCGGAAACCGGCAGAAGAACTCCTATACAGCCAAGGCTGCAAAGAAAGATGGCCATGTAACCAGGCAGGGTGGGAAAAAAAGGCATCAGTTTGGGACCTGTACCTCTGGGAGGTCTAAGAGGAAAGGAAGGACTGTATGGTTGGACCCTCACCCTTGGAAGTGAGCCACAGACTGGGCGTCCCAGTCCTGGGGTCCTACATGGAGGAGACAAGCCCCCTTGGCTGCTGGGAGAACAGCTGGGACAGACAGAAGGGCTGGAGAAGCCTAGATTCCACTCGCAAGGAACGCACGGGTGCTGGCTTGCCAACAGACAGGGCAGAGCGAGCTCTGGACCAGCGGCTGCTACCTCGCCGTGCTCCCCAATCCAGGCTAGGTGAACAGTCCGGTCCTGCTCACTCTGCAACATGGCTTGGCATGGGATCTAGGGCAACCAGGACCTGGGAAAAGACTCCATCTAGGGACGCAGAAATGGCCTGGGGTGTGGTCTCGGTAGGGTAGCGGCCATTGCTGCTTCTTACTAAACAGTGCTTCTGAGGCAGCCCAGACCCCCGGTGACAACACAGCTCCTCCAGCCCCCACGGTCAACACACTGTGACCCCCATTCCCGGCTGAACAAATGCTCCAACCCTGCCCACATCACAGCTTGGCATTGGATCTAGAGCTGCCAGGTCCTGGGCGAAAACTTGATATGGGGCACAGGAGCAGCCTGGCGTGCCTGGGGTTTGGGTGGGGCAGTGCAGCTTACTCTGGCAGCACCATGAAAGCAGCACAGACCCCTGATGGCAGTGCAGCTGCTGAAGCCCCTGCGACTGGCTCCCAGACAAGCAAATGCTCCAACCCTGCCCACTCCATGCCACAGCTTGGTGCTCCATCTGGGGAAGACAGGTCCTGGGAGAAAACTCAATCTAGGGACCAAGAGGAGGCTTGGGGGCTTGGGATGTGGTCCATGTGGGGCGGCGGCGGCCATTGTTGCGCTTACACACCCCAGAAGCAACCCAGACCTCTGATGGCGGCTCAGCCGCTTCAATTCCTGCAACCACAAGCACCGACCCCCAGTCCCAGCCGAGCAAACTCTCTGGCTCTGCTCACTCCATGCCACAACCTTGCACTAGACCTAGGAAATGACAACAGGCAAAGGATGCAAACTTGGGTTGCATCTGAGCAGAGCTGCAGATACCTACACAAGCAGCACATCAGACTTCTGTAAGTGCAGTAGCCTCACTTACTTCAGCACTCTCCTCCACTGGGGCAAAGGCCCCAGTGCCAGGAGAAGGCATAACGTACACTTAAAGGGAACAGAGCCAGCTGGAGCCCAACCCTCAGGTCTTCCCCTCCAGCAACTGTGGAGCAGACCCCACCCCTGACATGGCTCTAACACTCATGAAGCAGAGAGGAAGTCCTGCCTCACACCTTGCACAGGCTCTAGCTCCTCCAGCATCAACCACACCCCCTATCAAGGTGATAGTGGCCAGCAGACCCTGAGGAAAGATGTGGCTGGCATCCACGTCAAATCCAGTCCTCACACCAAAGACACTGGGCACATGCAGTCTACATGGGGATGCTCTCACATAAAAACACCCCCTTAGGCTTCCCTGGTGGCACAGTGGTTAAGAATCCACCTGCCAATGCAGGGTACACAGGTTCGAGTCCTGGTCCAGGATGATACCACATGTTGTGGAGCAACTAAGCCAGTGCGCCACGACTACTGAGCCCGCGTGCCACAACTACTGAAACCTGCACACCTAGAGCCTATGCTCCACAAGAAGAGAAGCCACCGCAATGAGAAGCCCGCGCACTGCAACGAAGAGTGGCCACCCCACTCACCGCAACTAGAGAGAGAAAACCCCTGAAAAAAATAATGGAACAGAGATAATTAGTCTACCAGACATGGATTCAAAAATTTGGTAATAGGGACTTCCTTGGCTGCCCAGTAGTTAAGACTCTGCCCTTCCAATGCAGAGGGTGTGGATTCAATCCCTGGTCAGGGAACTAAGACCCAACGTGCCACGTGGCATGGCCAAAAAAAATTTATAAAAGACAAGAAAATTCTTAAAAGTCAAATCACAACTCTCACATTGTGCATTTAAAAAAAAAAGTTGGTAATATAAATGCTAACTGAATTAAGAAAGACTATCAATATAAACGCAGATCATCTTAACAAGGAACTAGGACCCAATCAAAAACAGATAATTCAATTTCTGAGATAAAAAACACTCTAGAAGCAATGAATAGCCAACTAAATAATACAGAAGAATGCATAAATGATCTGGAAGACAGAATAATGGAAATTAATCAGAACAGCAGACAGAAAAACAAATGAAAAAAATGAAAGCAACATATGAGATCTATGGGATAATATAAAACATGCCAACATATGCATAATGGGTTCCAGAAGGAGAAGAGAGAGAAGGGGATCAAAATGTACTTGAAGAAATTATGGCTGAAAACTTCCCCACCCTAAAGAAGGAAACACATTCAGGTGCAGGAAGCACAGAGGGTCCCAAACAAGATGAACCCAAAGAGACCCACACTAAGACATATAATAAAAATGGCAAAAGTTGAAGATAGAGAATTCTAAAGACAGCAAGAGAAAAACAGTCATACACAAGGGAAACCCTATAAGGCTATCGGTTGATTTCTCTGCAGAAACTTTTCAGGCCATAAGGGAATGGCATGGTATATTCAAAGTCCTGAAAGGGAGAATCTGCAACCTAGGATACTCTACCCAGCCAGATTATCATTTTAAACAGAAGGAGAGACAAAGAACTTCTCAGAGAAGCAAAAACTAAAAGAATTCAGCAATACTAAACCTACCCTAAAATAAATGTTGAAGGGTCTCCTCTAAATGGAAAAAGAAGCAAGAACCTATAGGAAAGGGAAAATCCCAATAGGAAAGGAAAATATATAGTGAGGACTGAAGATCACTTAAATAAGCCAGTATGTAGATTAAAAAACAGAAAAATTATAAAAGCAACCATAACTACAATAAACAGTATAGGGATAAGCATGAAGATGTAAAAAATGACAGCCAAAACACAAAATGTGGGTGAGGAGAGTAAAAAATGTAGGTTTTTTAGAATGTATTTGAACTTAAATTATCAGTTTTATCAGTTTAAAGCAAGTAGATATAATTATGGGTCAACATATATGAACCCACAAATAAAACATATAAAAGAGATACACAAAAATCAAAAAGAAAGAAATTCAAGCATACTACAAAAGAAAATCATCAAGCTACAATAGGAAAAAGAAATGAACAAAGAAGAACTATAAAAACAACTGGAAAACAAGAAATAAAATGGCAATAAGTACATACCTATCAATAATTTTGGAGAGCATGTGGAGAAAAGAGAATTCTTGTACACTTTTGGTGGGAATGTAAATTGGTGCAGCTACTTGGAAAAGAGTATGGAGGTTCCTTAAAAAACTAAAAACAGAACTACCATATGATCCAACAATTCCATTCCTGGGTATATATCCGGAAAAAACAAAAACTCTAATTCGAAAAGATACGTGCACCCCAATGTTTATAGCAGTACTACTTATAATAGCCAAGATACAGAAGCAACCCAAGTGCCCATTACAGATGATTTACATTAGAGGATGTGGAACATATAATATATAAAATGGAATATTACTCAGCCATAAAGAAGAATGAAATGCTGCCATCTGCAGCAATGTGGATGGACCTAGAGAATATTATGCTTTTTGAAATAAGTCAGGCAGAGAAAAACAAATACTATATGATATCACTTATGTGTGGAATCTAAAAAATAATACAAATTAATGTATATAGCAAAACAGAAACAGATTCACAGACACAGAAAACAAACTTGTGGTTATGGAAGGGGAGAGGGAGAGGAGAGAGACAAATTAGGGGTAGGGGATTAACAGATACAAACTACTATATATAAAATAGATAAAACAAAGATTTACTGTATAGCACAGGGAACTATATAACCTATAAAGAAATATAACCTGCAAAAATACTAAATCACTATGATGTACACCTGAAACTAACACAACATTGTAAAGCAAGTATACTTCAATTAAATAACAAAGTTAACCCGACACTCTAATCTCAGTGGTGACCAATGTCTTGGCTCATATATATAATTTCTAAATGATCAGGTTCAAAGCACTTTTATGATTTTTTAATGATTTTTTAAAATGAGTTTTCCATTAATTAATTATTTAACTGGCTAATTAATGACTCTTTTTTGTTTGGAGGACAAGAAGAGAGACTAGATGATCCATTGTTGAAAACTTACCTGTATAAAAAAGACTGTGGTTTCAGTAATTCTCAGGATATCTTATAATTAAATATTATAGGTGAATGACATAATGACTATCTATTCTTGCTATAAATAAATATAATGCAATGCTCTGATGGTGACCGGATATTAAACTGTTTATGTATAATTTCATACTTCATATTCAACATCATTATTATATAAAATTCTTTATATATCATTTTGAAGACTCAAAAGATTTTCAAAAGTAAGCAAGATTTGAAGTTACATTTAGAGATGATGAATTTTCTTATCAAATCTGTTAATTTGGCCCACTCCAGTTTCCTTGAACATTGGGTCTATGGGTCATTATTGATTTTTATAATTCATTTACAAAGCATGCCAGGAATTAAAATATGACTCATGAACACTAGAACAAGTTTATGGGGAAATACCATATTGAAGAAACTAAAGATGGAAAAGGCAGCCATCAAACTATGAAGAATTCAAATTTGTTCACGAATTTACATGAAGTATGCTACATCTGTTCACAATTTAGCCTAACAGAAAATTTATTTATTAAGCAACTTCCACTTACAAAATACGTTTAATATTCTATTACACTTAAATTCCATTTGGAGTATGCTACTTTTAGTCTTGCAAAGACCTTAAAAGCCTAAAACGGAAATTAAAACAAACTAATATGACCCACGGTTTCCGTATATAAAGCACATATCAAAAAAGAGAAGTATAGATATTACTCAGAACCGCTTACTTGCAACCATGTCGAGTGCACTGTCCTCTGCCAGAACAGAATCTGAGACACGATGGACCAACATAAACTGCAGGGCAAAAGAGAGCATGTGAAAGATGGCAAAATCACTGGAAAGACGACCAAGAACACCATCAGCATGTGAAACAATTTTGTGAAGCAAATACCCATGAAATCTCATTCCTTGTATGTATGTTGTGCACAGGAATCCAGATGACATATAGAGTGCTGCGTGACAAGCTAAGTGCTTAGTTACAAATCTAACAGAACTCTTTTAACTTAAATAATCCTTTCAAGATTTTAATCTTCCATAGCAGAGAAAGTAGGGCCACATGATTTGGGTTCCTTAATGGAGTCTCTTCAGCTAACATGATTTCAGGCAGAATATTAGTGCTTCTGTTTTGAACTCTCCACAAAGTTTATATTCTTCAGGTGGAAATAAAGAATTTAGAAAGGCTCAATTTGATATATCAAAAAATAAATAGATTATAATTTAATTTAAAAAACTATAATTTCATTTTCATCTGAGGAAAATCTATACCACTTCAGATGATTGTTGTATGTATTTCTAAACATTAATTCATCCTTCCTGAAGTGGGGAGTTAAAATCTATGGTTGAGCATAAAGTCTTCTCTACAATGCAGACCTTTTTTTAAATGGTGGGCTTGACTGATAATGATCTTACAAACCTAAATTCTAACCTTGGGAATGCTGAGAAAAGGGCCCCTGACTGTCGAATGGTAGGTTCTGAGATACTCAGACTCAAATACATTTAAAGATATTAAACTTTTGATAATCAGTACAATCAGTAACATACCAAATAGTGTGAAAGTGGGACAAACCAATGAGGAATTAGAGACGCAATGGTTACTGAGACCTCCCGTATTCAATTTCAGGCACAAACAAACTTACTATTCATTATCATTTTCTCCTCTGTCTTGTAATCACATCAAAAGAGTTAAGCAATTTTATTTTTAAAAAAAACTTTCCTGTGGTCTATGCTTCTACAAGCATTTAATCCCTGGAAGTCAGTTAACAGGTGCAGCTGTTAGGGAAATGAGAGCTAATGAGATGCAAAGCAGGCCAGTGGAAAAACTCTTTCTCAAGGAAACTGTTGGTTTAGGAAGAGATTAGATAGCAGGCTCAGTTGTTCAAAAGGTATTGGTTTTAGGTGTCAAAAAACCCTGGATTCAAATTTTGGCTTCACATGGGAAACTGTGGATAAGTGATTTATCCTGTCTAAGCCTATGTGTCCCTATCCTTTAAAGTGGGATAATATTCCTTGAGGAAAGAATAAACTAAATGTTTCATGCCTGGAACCTGGCACCATATGGTTATGATCATCATCTCATACTAGAGTCAAGTATCCTTCACCACCTTCCTGCCCCACCTGCTTTGATGGCTCCACTGGACACCGAGTGCTGAGGAATCAGAAAGGGGCTTCATCCTTCTTTAACATGGAAGAGTGTATGGATTGTTTTCCCAGCCCTCTTGATTTTATGGCTGTTGTAGGATTTGCTCTAAGTCCTGTAAGCGGTTCATTGCATTCTGCGGGGCTGCCCTATAGTGTACCAATGTCATACATCACAAAGTCCCCATCATTAAAAAAACTCAACAGTAGAATAAGACTTTCCAAGTCAATGAAAAAATTGGAAATAAGAATTTTGTTGTCATCTTCCCCTGCTAATGGTGAAGTCATTAGGATTTGCAGTATGAGTAAATTTACAGGCTCTGTTTTTCTAAGAGTGTGGAAAAGATAGTTTTCTTCACTATTATCATTGATGCAATCCAGTTTTAAAAATTAAAAAGTGGTAATAAACATATTGGGCTCTAGGATCTTCCATTTTGCTAAGAATTTCAGGATAATTTCCAATATTGATCTGTTTTTTTCTGTTTTTTTTCTTTGATATAATTCTGAAATTCCATAGTGAAATGGAGGAGACTTCAAGGGTTCTTTGGCAAGTTGACACACATTTCCCTTGGGAGGGAGTGACAGTGTGTCCTCCCCTTGCCTTTGAAAGAAACCAGAGAGCAGGTTCTGCTTCCGCAAAAGCCTCATGTATAGAATAATGTCAGAATTTAAGAGATTCTGCCTCTAGTTCTGCATTCGACCCACACTCCTAACCATACCTATTCCATGTATTTTTATCTTTTCTCATTCTACTCAAAGCTTGATGTTGGGAACTCAGGACTTTCTGACTTTCTGACTTAGAATCATGTTTTATTAGCCTTCTTTAGGAAATTTAGATATTCTTTTCACAGGCTTATGTGACTTCATTTGTGCTCTTAGTTTCCTTATATGCTTTATTTCATTACTGACTTTCCAATTTCTTTTATGATTATTTAAAGTAATCTAAGTTCATTATAGGACCACTGAAAAGTATGACAGCAGGAAAATGTCATCCATATCCCATAAACCAGAGGCACATACTCATTCCCTAGAGCTAATTAACAGGTGTATTAATTCAAATACTATGCAAAGTAGTCTACCAATGGAGAAATTCCATCTTAACAAATTCATCCTTAGACATTTTTGCAAATACACTATGTTTGTGTCCATATGTTTATATCCATACAGCTCATAAGGTCTTTGAAGTCTGGGTCTTTTATTGGTCTTCTTTGAATACAGATTGTTTAAAAAATTTACATTGGCTCATCACCAAATTATCTTGCCTGAAGTTACTCCTGAGTTTCAAGAATGTAAAACTTCTTGAATTATGTATCAATTTTTATATTTTCAAAAATAACAAAAATATTATTAAGAGATGGAAAATCAGTATGAAACAACAGTGTAGGCTTTTCCTGCTTTATAAAATGGACACAAGTCAGTGGCTATACTACTAAATTTGCTTAAGTATTGATATTTTGTCCTTCCTTCCTTCCCTCTACTTCATTGTAGTATAACTCTTCAGTCAGATTTATATACTCTCTGAAAATAGGGAATCTATGAATCTGCCTGTAATGAGAATTATTAAAAGAGTTGGCTATTAATAAAAAATATAAGAAATTTACGGTCATGCACTCCAATAGATTAAATATTATCTTTTCTCAGTGCACTTGTCATAAGTGATATTGGCTTTAATGTAATGCAACAACATTGTTTATCAACAATTCACTTAAAAATTAAAGATAACATAGGATATTTTGTGTATTTCTGAATTTTCCTTTTATACTATTTTCTGAAAAAGAGGTAAAAGTTTCACTTCAGAAGTTTCATTTTAGAGATGATGTTTCCTGATGTGTGGTGTCTGCATCTACATGAGAAGCATTCCAGATGTTGTGGTAGCTACTAAGAGAAGAATGGGTCTTATTTTAATACATGCAGGATGGTATGTATGTTAATTTTGTAGAAAACATTCAGGGAAAATGTTAGGATATCCCTTGTCATCAACTGCAAGTCTGAGTTTCACAACTTTATGCCTTTTAAAATAATGTATGTTGAAACATAAGTCTAATATTGCTGACTCCACTGTCTTTTTTTCTGATTGTGTATCCCTGGGCTTCTAACGGAATGCAAAGGAGAAAGGGAAGAAAGGGCATTTAATGAATCGTGAGACCATGACTAAGAAGGGTGATTAAGTCTGTGCTGATGAACAAAAGCACAGGAAGACGCTACATCAATGACATATGATTATGACAGACATAAACTAACCATTATCAATTGCCCACATGTTTCCAAGGATTGGTCCCGTTTGTCTCCAGCAAATTCTGGTATCCCGCGTTAGTGCTGCGTTAGGAAGGGGAATCGTTATTCGGTTCCACCTGCAAGAAATTTAGCACAAAAGAGCTTCTTAGCACAAAACAGCTTCACATCCATGTTCACATCTTTTGAATCTATTTTACATGCTTTTGAAGTTCTAGTCTCTGTATGCTTAAGATAGCACTTAAGTTTGGTAATGAACTCTTTAAATTCACCTGTGGAGTTTGTTGATCTATTTATCTAGTGCTTATCCTGTAAAGTGGCAAGTATTTTACATAGTCATCTTTAATTCTCTTAACAGTCCTTAAGGGGGTCAATCATTGTCCTTAATTTACGTGGAAAGTTAGAGTAAATAGCATTACACAAGTATCAATAGCCGGCAGAACCAGGATTTGAGCCCAGGTTCAATTCCAAAGCTTGACTTTCTTCCACTTGTCTATCTTTTCTTAAGTAAGTATTTTGGCAATAAGCCTTATGGCAGTAACTATAGGGTCATCGTATAGAACTTAAATTTATGTAATCCAAAATATAAAAGCCAAATACCTAAAGAATGAATGACTCTACAAATTGTGATCTTGCATCAGATTTACCAAAGTTACTGTCTGTTTTAAAAATGAGATCACTACTAAATCAGATGAAAAAGAGAAGGCAGCTTCCTTACCTGTTATGCCAAAAACACTAATCTCAGGCTTACTCATCGACTTTGAGTCTGCAACATGGATTCAGATCTCTTGCTATGTTAGAATGCACTCACCCACTGTAGTTTTCCGAGGAGTAGATCGTGCTGTGGGGAAGGTGTGGCCCAGCACAGATCTCAGGCAAACATTCAGTGTGGAGCAGGGACCAGGAACGCCCATGGTTGGTAGAAAACTCTAAGCTGACACTGATAACACCAGACCAAGCACAACAAAAAAGGGGCAAAGATAACAAATGTAATGAAATGACTCATCTCTGGCGAGGTACATTAAACATCTGTAGAACTACTGTACAAATTAAGATGCTGTTTCCAAAGTGATTGTTTTCCACTCTACTGAAGTCTGACCAGCTTTCAAAAGGCAAGCAAGCAGTTAAATTACTGCTATAGAAACAAAATATGTTTTAAAGACAGCGAATGGGAACTTGAGTTTGTGCTCCTGAATCTGATAGATGGCAAGGCAATTACCATGTCTCACACTGCCGCTTCATCCTGTGAATGTCAGACTGACAAAATCCTTAGAAAGGACAAGGGCAACACTTCAGCAAGTGAAACCGAGAAGTCATAGCTCTTGAAGTGCTAATTGATTTCTGTGCCTGTTATTACGGGGTCACTAACCAACTGGGGTCAAGCTTTTCTTTGGTTGTTTTTTCTGCTCTCTCAGCAATCTGTCGGAATGGATGGCTGCCACAGCTCCTCCAAACACCTCTGATACCTAAGACCAAGCTCTTAGCATAAAGCCATTTCTAATCAAAATCTATCTAATCATACTCTACATATTAATTGAAGAACTTTTTTCTTCCTTTGAGGGAAAGTGTGTATTTTGTTAATGGACATTTTATTAAAAATTCAGCTGAAAAGCTACTGAGAAGTTGCTCTGATTTAATAGCCAAGTCCACGTGTTCATCGTTAATTTGTCCACAGGCGCATAGAATGCGGCTTCCTACCTGTTCCCAGGTTGCTGTGTTCCACATCCCAGATTAATGGAAAACTGTATCATGTGAGACATTGTAGAAGGGAGAACAGGTAAGACGTGGAAAAAATCTATGGCCCAGACATTCCTATTATGTCCTTGATGGTTCTTTTGTCTGAGACAAAATCTGGTAGCAGGAGTCTGAAGTTCAGGATTGATGACTACAGAAACCAAAGATGGAACCTTCAAAACAAAGGAAACCAAAATCACTCATAACCTTCCCTACGGGAGTCTGTGAATTCTCCTAAATTCAATCTTGCAATTACTATGTACATAACTGCCACTGATTAAGCACCAAGCAATATTCTGTATGTTCCATTTGTTATGTCATGTAGAAGATGCTGTCCTCATGGGGCACTCATTTTAGTCACTCAGAATTCCTCCTTTGCAGACACCCGGAACTCCCTGTGTGTGACTGATCAGGCCCTCTCTACCTGAAGATAAACTGGTTTAAGGTCTTTAAAAGTTATCAAAGCATATGTATCCATTTTATGTACCTTAGCACAAGATAAAAGCAACTTGACATTTCATCATCAGTCTTCTTTTAAAGTGTATTGTATAATATGAATTCTTTGACAAACTAGGTATTCTGAAAATAGGACTCTAAGTGGAGACAGCCAGAGCAAAGAGTTAATCCACAATAACTGACGTATTGATTTGGTCTGAGGCATGCAGCTGACCAGAGCGGGTGTAACCCTACCTAGTCACAGCTGGAAGAGTGGTCCACTATGAAATCCCAAATGGTATAACTTGGGTGACCGTAGCATGTGGAGTGTACTGGATACTTTCTTTGGTTGTTCCCTAATTAGCCTTGATGTTTATCTCCTGTCTTCCTAACTGAAGCTATGAGATGCTAGAGGCTGGCTGTGTTCAAGCTTTTTAAAGTCCCGAAGGTGCCATCAACGTGGAGGGAAGGCTAACTAGTAATGAATGTGTGAGTGTACTCTCAGCACAAATACATCTACTATTAGAAAAGGATAATTTTATACCTTGTGATAAGCATCACATAATTTTGAAGATGTTTGCAAATAACTAGAGCCAACATCTGTCCTAAATCCAAAGGGCAAATCTCTGGCTCAAAAGACTCAATCTCTGGCTCAAATTATCAAAGAAAAAATCAAACGTAATAGCAATCTGTACTTTTACAATGTCTTCTGCCTAGGAAACCTCAAATGCTAAATTAATAGTCACTATGCCTGATGCTAAGTCTGTGAAGCTGCATAGTTAGAGCCACTTTTAGGGCTTTCTTAGGGATGAGAATAATTGTCAGAGTACTGGGCTCCTCCTTATTGTCTCTAATGGGCTGTAATTCACTCTTCCTGATAAAACCTCACTTTTTGCTTATATCAGGAAAAAAAAGTGAACGCTAAAATAATGTCCATGTCACTGTTTTAAAGAAATGTGGCAACTTCCTTGGCTGCCAGAAGAGAGATTTATCCTCTAGCACGGCATCTAGCATGGTCTTCATGGTTTTGACCTGGACTGGGGTGGGGCCGTCTGACACAGATTGGCATGGGTACCTTATATGAGGAATAGGAAAGGGTATCCAGTGTAATGTGCTCTTTTCTTCCTTCAGTCTTTGCATACAGGATGATATCATTTTCATGAGACTCTCCAGGGTCACAAATCCCTCCTGCACAAAAAATTTTAAGTGTTAGAACCACCTTGCATCCATTAACATGTAAAACGTAGTGTTAAATTTCAGGATAAAAAATAATTATGAAACCCAGGTGTCACTTAAGAATGACCCTAAACAAAGGTAACCAGACCCAAAGGAAAAATTTATGAAGATAGTTCAGATAGGCCATGCTAAAGATCAAAGACTTGACATTTGTGAAGGCCAAACTATTTACTTAATGAGATTACTCAAATAATAGTCTGCAACAAACTGTGACTACCTGTCCATATCTTAACTCTCACTAAAGAAGTGTGCTCTGCTTTTTAATAAACCAGTACTTCCTTATATTTGAGGTCTTTATGGCCAAAGTTCAGAACCTATTGATTATGGTTTTAAAAAAATTGTGGTGACTCACTGAATCAAGGATTTCTGAAGCAGTGTGTTACTTAAACTGTTGTATGTAGTATCTTTAATATTTTAGCACATATTAGGTATTTGCATTTTTTTTTTTTTAGTACTTAGGAAAAAGATGTTTTTTTAACATCTTTATTGGGGTATTTGTATTTTAGATGTCGCTCATTTTACATTTTTACTTTTGGTACTTCATTTGATTCTTGGAAGCTATACAGAGTAGTTTACTCCCTATCACACTACTTTATAGTCATATGAAATGATATAAAGTTAGAACTGAGAGGTAGTTAAGATCATCCTGATGATGCAACTGAATAACAGAGCAAGTACCTGAAACTGAAGATAATTTAACCAGTTGGTGGAAGAGCCAGGAGTTGATGTTATGTCTCAGCCTTTGACCCTCTATTCTACCGCATTCGGCCAATAATCCTTATTACTGCTGGCTTCTATCAATTGTCAGCTTAACCTGGATTTTAAAGGATTACATGTCTAACCAGAAACCTCTCCCCACTCACCATTATCCTTCATAACAGCACCAAACATAATAGCAGGAGTGGTGATATGTACATGGATTTCCTGGCAAATATTCTACCCCTAAGGTCCAAAATTTATAACATTAACTTTTTATTATTATCTTTTAAAAAAACCCTCTTCCAGTTCTTAAATCAACCACCATTAATGTTAATTTTTATCTACAGGCTATTTTTGTTGCTAATACTCTATGGTGACAAAAAAGCAACCTCAAGGGGCTTCCCTGGTGGCGTAGTGGTCGAGGGTCCACCTGCCGATGCAGCGGACACGGGTACGTGCCCCGGTCTGGGAAGATCCCACATGCCGCGGAGCGGCTGGGCCCGTGAGCCATGGCCGCTGAGCCTGCGCGTTTGGAGCCTGTGCTCCGCAACCGAATAAAGTTACCCTTTAAGAGTTAATCTAATAAAATCAATAAATAATGCCTGAGGGCTTCCCTGGTGGCGCAGTGGTCGAGGGTCCACCTGCCGATGCAGCGGACACGGGTACGTGCCCCCGTCTGGGAAGATCCCACATGCCGCAGAGCGGCTAGGCCCGTGAGCCATGGCCCCTGAGCCTGCGCGTTTGGAGCCTGTGCTCCGCAACAAGAGAGGCCACAAGTGAGAGGGCCGCATACCGCAAGAAAAAAAAAAAAAGCCTGAGACTCACCATCTGTATAAAAAAATAAAGTGTCAATTATTGCAAGTGTCTGGCTTAAACTCGATCTGGGTAACTGGGATCTGATCCTGGGGAGAAATTACTGAAATGTGATGTTAGGTAAGAAAGCTAGAACCTGACCAGTACAAGAAAGACCATGATAACAGAAGTAACTTGGATGGTGGTATTTGTGAAATCTGGCATGTTACATCTGTCAGACATATGTAACTTGGCATATAATAAATATTTACTGAGTTAAGTAATCTGAATTGAGAATAGAGAAGCCAGATATAGGGATAATGCAGACCTCATCCTAAAAGATGTTTATTGTTCAATGGCAGCAACCTGTCAAGAAAAATCTCATGATTTTGACAACTGATATCATATTTTTAGCATTTCATTACATACTTTAAGATTATAGTAAATATAGCAAGTAAAGCCATTCAAAATGACAGTCTGGAAGGGGGGGAGAGGTGGGGGAAAGACCTCCATGAAAATTAAATTCTCTTTTTTAAAATGTAACTTTTAAGAATTGACTATTGAGCCCATATTAAAGACTTACCAAAAAAGAACAAAAAAAGGTGAAAGGTCACAGGCAGTGTGGGTTTAAAGCACCACATCCAGAGACATAGGAACTGAAACAACAATTCTCTCTAATTTCATTAAAATTTGTTCCCTGTAAATCCTCTCTGCTCTCTCAAGAACAGTTCGTGAACTGCACCTGAGTTTCAGAGAGAACAGAAACCCACATGGGAGGCTCATCCAGCCTAGAATGACAGAAGAAGAAAGTCCAAAAGGAGCCAAGACTTTAAAATGATGACAGACTTTATCTGAAAGATCCCTCTTGGGGCAATTTATCAGTTCTGTGAAGTTTCAGTGACAGCAGCTCCTACAGAAAGACACGGATTCTTCTTCAGCTTCATTCACTTTGATGTATTGTGGAAAGGTATGACTCAAAGGGCGTTTTGTACAGCAATTAAGGTACAGAAAATTTCAATAGAAACTAGATGGACAGTTAGTTTTAAAGTATTTTAAATCCTGTTTTAAGTAGATTTAAGACACTCATTTATATTAAGAAAGTGATTTTTTTTTTTTATTGACTATGTGCGGGACATTGGGCCTAAAGGGGAGATAAGCCCTGACCTCAAAAAGTTTGTAATTTAGCAAGTAACTAATACACATGTCTAATATACATGAAAGAATGATGATTAGCAGTAAACTGTGTTGTGCTGCCATAACTGCAGTCAAAATTCAGAGAAAAGAGATACAAGTGTAGGCTAAAAGGGCTGGGTATATAGGAGATGCTAAGTAAATATCTGTTGAAGGAATAATAAAGAAAACAAACCAAAAAACCCAAATGAATGATGTATATTACGTTATTTTTGTCATGTTCACTGCATTCTGGCTCTAAGAACAGTGCTGGATACTAGTCCTCAAATAATTTGTGTTGTATAAATGAAAATGTATGAATGAAGGAAACAGAACTTGAACCAAACTTTGAAAGTTGAGCAAAATTTCCAAAAATGGTAGTCACAGCAGACTGATATGAACCAAAGGATGAAACCAGGAAAGACACGTAGGCAGTGTCTAAGAAGAAAGGAGTGTGATCTGATCTAGATTAACAATCAGTCACTGATTTTCCTAAGGCACCATACTTAGTGAGGGGTTACTTACAAACTGTCTATCATATCTTAAATCTCTTCCCATATTGTTTTCTTTTCTATCAGCTACCAAAGTTTTGAAGTCTCTTCTGTAGAATCCAGTTTTATCCTACCTTATCCTACTGTCATCCTGTCCTAGCCTAGCCTAGCCTAGCCTACCATATCCTATTCTAAAAACACCTTTGCTGATTCTGCTTTCTCCTCAAGGTCAGACCCCATTTCTTTCCTTGTGTTTACTGGTGAACTTCCTGAAAGAGCAGTTCTCAGTCAGTGCCACGTCTCCATTTCTTTTAACTCTATGCTCTTTGGCTTCCCAGGCACCACACCATGGGGAGTCACAGGTGGGCTCTCAGCCCTGTCCTGGTTGACCTCTGACCTCTGTCTCTGTGGCCTTCCTACACTGCTGATCACCTCCCTGTCATCCCATCCCTGAACCACTCTCTTCCTTTCCCTCTTTAGCATAGAACCACGCCCTCCTCCTGCATTTCCTTATGCCCTTTCTCAGCATCCTTTGTCTACTCCTTTTCCTTCTACCTATACTTAGGTGAGGGTTTTCCTTAAGGAGTTTTCATGTCCTTTGCTTACTCTGTCCCCTGCTTGGGAGAACACAGCAACTTTAGTGGCTCCGGTTATCACCTGTATGCTGACAACTTTCAAATCCGATTCAGCCCCTGAGTAGAATTTCTGCCTTCATATGGCCTTTCAGAACCCTGAACCTCAACAAATCTAGTATCAAAATCCTCTACTGCACACTTGATCTTTATTGTGATCATACTTATTTTTGACATTTCCTATTTTGGGAAATGGCACCATTCTTCCAAACATCCAGGAGAGAAATGTGTCCTCTCAAGACTATTCTCATAGTCCCTAGTCAGTTGGGTGTGAACTTCAGTTGGTTCCTTCTCCAGTTATTCTATCTCTGTCCCCTCCTGCA
The DNA here is from genome assembly GCF_003031525.2 of Neophocaena asiaeorientalis asiaeorientalis. NCBI lineage: Eukaryota > Metazoa > Chordata > Mammalia > Artiodactyla > Phocoenidae > Neophocaena > Neophocaena asiaeorientalis. The sequence continues at coordinate 186,542 of NW_020172463.1, read as the reverse complement.
CATTATTGCCACCATCATTGCCATACTTCCTTTGTTGCTTAGACCAGTGCAATAGCTTCCCTAATTTAGGGTTGCCAGCTAAAATACATTGCATGACCAATACTTATACAAAAAATTATTCGCTGTTTATCTGAAATTTAAATTTAAATAAGTCTCCCCCACCACTCACTAAATCCGTCAACCCTATCCTACCTGGTCTTCTATCCTCTAATTTCTGATTATTTCAGTCTTTCCTTCACACTATGCCAGGATTATCTTTCTACAAGAAAGATGAGAATATATTATAGAACTGACAGAAATCATCTGAGGGCTCCATGTTGCCTAGAGTAGGAGAATCCAAATTCCTCAGTATGATGTTAAAGAAAGTCACTCACTACTCTGGCTTCAGTTCACTTTTCTAGTTCCAGTTTATGTCTTTCCTTTCAACTATACTGGGAAAATCACCCAGCCCCAAACATGTCATATACCTTTCTACTTGTGATTTTTCTCAAAATGCTGCCTTAGTTTGAACCTTCAAGTCTAGTTCAAATACCATCTCCTTTGTGAAACTCTACCCTAATCCCTCCACTACAATACCCAGAGTTTCCTCTGCACTTCCATAACATTTTCATTCCATTACAGCCAAACTGCAATCTCTTTTATAGTTAAGTGTTACTTGTGGGCAAGGGCTCTTAAGTAATTTTTATACATAAAAAACCAAAGATATATTGAGTCTTAAGTATTTATTAGACACCATTTTGAAGGCTTTGCGTGTATTAACTCATTGATCAGTAACTCTGTGACTTAGGTATCATTATTTTCCCCAGTTGTAGTCTCTATATATGCTAGCTCAGTGCTCTACATTCAGTAGGAACTCATTAATTTTTTTAATCGAATGGAGATGCTTTTATTTGGGATAAGGTACTTTGGGTCTATTCAAGTGAATGTTTTCCTCAGAGTCAATATAATTTTAATTGATTCATTAATAATCTGCTTTGTTCTAGAAAGAATTAAAGATGACTTAATCTCATATAGAGATGACAATCTCTTACATAAAGGCATCGAATGGTTTGATTTACCGTAATTTACTACTAAAAAATGAAGAATTCAAATATATTTTGTGAAAAATGAAAAAAAGGGAAAATACTTAAATTAGACAGCCATATTAAATGTTTATTACAATTTGCCAGGGGGTGACGGCAGTTCTTAAAGTTTCCCAGGAATCACTCTTAATAAAATGAGAGCCAGTTTGAGTTCTAATTATTTAAAGGAATTGAGGTCTGGGTCTTTAAATATACAACTCATTTCAGAGTTAAGGTGAGGATATCCTTATGCCAGGAAGATTATATTATTATATTTTATATCCACAACTTCCCTGTTACCAAACAGATCATTATTGGAAATGAGGTAGCATCACACAGGCAATGTATTTGAGAGCATGATACAATCTGAAGTTTGCTTTGCCACTCTGAGCTGTAGGAGGTGAGGAATGTGAGAAAAATAATAGGCACTGCAGAAGCCTAGACTTGGAAGGTCTGTTTGTCCTGATGAATCGACATCTTTGCTAGTAAGGTCAAAGGTGGACAGTGTTTATTTCCTGTTTCACTACCAGGTGTTGCCTGTGCTTTTCCAGTCATTTAACAAAAAGGCATGTGACACCTACTCACATTTCTGGAATGACATCCAGTGAAAGAGTATGTAACTGTGGCTCTTGCTGACGAAAATGATAAATTTCAGAGGACACCCATTTCAACCCCCTAATTCCTCCTTGGGTATTTTTCTAAACTTTTAACTATTTATTTGCTCTGCAGTCATCTGAAGAAAAAGAACATCTTATAAGCACTTTTTTCCTTTATGTGTTTACCAACATATTAGAAAGTACAGAATAGTATTAAAGCATTAAAAAGTATAATAAATCTGTTTCTTTCTTAGCTTCCTACAAAGAAAGAGTTATGCAATGATGAGATATCCATGAAAACAAATGATTCACCTTGATAATTGTATTTTGGGGAGGCTAGAGGCTTCAGACAAAGGAGTTACTTTGTTCTTAGCTTCTCTCTTGTTGTCTTTTCAGCTATAACCACTGCAGGAAAGGTGGAAGGAAGGTCTAAAGGCATTTTGTCTTTAGGCCTAGTCATGCAAGAACAAGACTAGCTCTTGCACAGGATGGTTCCAGCAAGGCTGGTGTGAGGCAGGTGTGAGCACCACAGACTTTTGCTCAACCAGTAGAACTCATAGTTCATGAATTTTAATTTTATATTGTAGACAACAAACAATCTTACTTCCTTAGGAATAGGTGCTCATCTAGAATTTGCCCTAGGTCAATAAAATTTGTTCAAAATGTACCTACCCATAACAAAGTAAAACCTCAGGTTCCCGTAACCAGTTGTGTCCAGGTAAGGAGTGCATATTTTCCTCTCTCCATCTTTGAGGAAGACCATTGATAAACCTGATTCTATTGTTCCACATTCTGTACCAATGACAGCTCCCAAGATGTCCCACCTTTAAAAAATGACAATCACTAAGAGTTAAAATAGTAAGTCGCAACTTTATAGCGTATAACATTTTACTTTTAATGAGGAACATATACTTAGTAATGAATAATTCTGAAATAAAGATGTGGTACTACAGGCACTTCCCTGGTGGAGTTGTGGTTGAGAATCCGCCTGCCAATGCAGGGGACATGGGTTCGATCCCTGGTCCAGGAAGATCCCACATGCCGCAGAGCAACTAAGCCTGTGCACCGCGACTACTGAGCCTGTGCTCTAGAGCCCACGAGCCTCAACTACTGAGCCTGTGTGCCACAACTACTGAAGTCCGTATGCCTAGAGCCCATGCTTCGCAACAAGAGAAGCCACTGCAATGAGAGGCCCACGCACTGCAATGAAGAATTGCCCTCACTTCCCACAACTAGAGAAAGCCTGAGCATTAGTGAAGACCCAATGCAGCAAAAAATTTAAAAATTAAAAAGAATAAGATGGGGTACTACAGATCGTGGGTAATGAACAAAGTTTAAAACACATTCCATTCACAATTACAGTTTTTCTGTAGAGGATAAGTTTAATCAATACTACGTATAGTTTGTCTACTACAAGATAGCCTTTATTCTCAAAGCACTTACAGTTGAGGTGGGGAATCAAATTTGAACTAAGGAAAAAGGAAATCATAAAAGATAGTGCCATAGTATCATAAATACTTGTATGCTGTTTTTCACATTAAAAAATAGTCATAGGATGAAAAGTCATACAAGCTGGAAAGAATCTAGCAAGTTTTCAAAAAGGGGACGGGATTTAAACTGTCAAATAGGTATTTGAATATGTAGGAAAATAAAAATATCTAATATATAAAAACTCTTATATCTCCTTAGTATTTATCTCTGCTCATGTCTAATTTGGCCACCACTTTTCACACAACTAACTTGCTTACAGACAGAGGAAACTGGGACACACAGAGGTAAGTGGCTTGCCTAAGGCTGACTGCCTGTTTGGTTTTAAATTGAGATCTTCTGTTTCTTAGTTCACTGTTATTTTAGTAGTTACAGTTCTAAAGAGGACACTGTGCCAGGACAATTATGTTGAACTGGTTGAGACCAAGATGTCTAGGAAATGCTTAATTTTTTGTCTTTTAAGAGATTATTATCGGGCTTCCCTGGTGGCGCAGTGGTTGAGAGTCCGCCTGCCGATGCAGGGGACACGGGTTCATGCCCCGGTCCAGGAATATCCCACATGCCGTGGAGCGGCTGGGCCCATGAGCCATGGCCGCTCAGCCTGCGTGTCCGGAGCCTGTGCTCCGCAACGGGAGAGGCCACAAGAGTGAGAGTCCCGCATACCGCAAAAAAAAAAAAAAATTATTATCAATCATTCAAGGAGAAGCAGCTCTTTTTCCTTTTCTTCTTTCAAAAAACTTTTTATTGCAGATATTCTCCTTGTGTTACAGTCTTTCAGATTTATCATTTCTTTTCTTTTTTCTTTAATTGGAGTAAAATTGCTTTACAATGTTGTGTTAGTTTCTGCTGTACAATGAAGTGAATCAGCTATTCAAGGAGAAGCAGCTCTTAATAGTACTGGACCACTGTAAATATCAGGAACCTCTCTCGACTCATACAAGAAAATTTCACACTGGTTCATTGGTCTTTCACCTGCTCCATTTATCCCAATAAAGCCACTCAGCCTACTGCTCCATAAAGCAAGTTAAGGTTATAAATGATGCATATGATGACTCCTTTTAGGCATCCATCTGCTTTAGGGTATTTTTAAAATGAAAAATTAAATTGGAAAAGATCAGATTGTCATGGACTGAAAGAACGTTTTATTCAAGTGAGAAATGAGATTAGTAGTCTTTTTCTCTCATTAGTTGTAAATGATTAACTCTTTTAGATTAATCTAAAGAAATTATTTTCATTGACTTCTACCACTGAGAGGGCTATATGAGATATGATCCAGGCTATACATTTCTTTTTAATCTTTATTTTAAAGTCCAACATATTCAATTTTACTCCAGTCTTTATTTATCCCACTGTAACGGTTGGAAGATAATAAAAGTGAGGTTATTTTCTTTAGAAACCCAAATATTTAAAATCAAAGGCTTGATTTAGTTGGCTCTGAAGAGAAAAAAGCAGAGAGAAATCTGAAAATCATTTTGTAGAAGTCTCATTGCTTTAAATAAATTATCTTGCATTTATTAAAAATTCAGTAGGAGCTTCTTGTAGCACAAGCTCATTCTTCGTGAATTTGTATAAACACTGGCTCGAGCTTAGTTGGAGGCAAAGTATCCTTGAGGGGATCCCAGAGCTGCATCAACTACTGAGGGACCTCAGAGATGCCCTTTCACCTGCCTGGACTTCAGAATCCCTCTCTGTAAGGTTGCAAAGTTATGGTCTTTTCCAATTACAAAAATGTCATGGTCTCTGACTCTCTCTTAATATAATAATTACATGAAGTAAAATTATAGCACGACCAAATCTTTGTGGCCAGCAGTGGTATTTAAAGAGCTCTATAGTTTTGGCAATATCTTGGATGGCACCACAATTTCCCTGAAAAGGAGTGTTACTTTTCTATGGTTTAAATTATGTTTCCTCCAAGGAAATGTGGTTCTTTGTGAACTGCATCTGAAGGAATGTCTGCTAGAGGGGAGAACTCTCTGCAACAGAGCAATTTATATTTATCTTTGATGGCTAATTCTAAAAAAAGATCCCTTACATTATTTATTATAAATACATTGGTATCTATTATTTATAATAGAGTGGGGCGAAGTTGGAACACACAAAAAAAGTTTAATAATCAATAAAATGCCTTCAGGCAACTTCATTCCTTAGAGGTAGAAAGGTCACAATAATATTTAATTTATATTTTAAAGTATGTCCTTCTACTTTCTGTGTCAAAAAGAGAGTTCTTTTTGTAAGCAAAAATAATTTAAAGACATTTCTTAGCTGGAAAGCTGATGATCCTCCCTATCAGCTGCTTTGGAATGCTTTGAGAATAAAATTAATTATGTTTGCATTAGCTTATACTTTAATAGTTTTAAGAATGATATGAGAGTATACGTATAACCGATTCACATTGCTGTACACCTGAAACTAACACAACATTGTAAATCAACTATACTCCAATAAAAATTTTTAAAAAAGAATGATATGAGAGAGTAAAACTTAAATGTTCTCACCAAAAAAACCCCAAACAAACAAACAAAAACAGATAAATATGTGAGGTGATGGATATGTTGACTAGATGGAGGGACTCCTTTTACAATGTGTATGTATATCAAATCACCACAATGTACACTTTAAATATCTTACAACTTTATATGTCAATTGTATCTCAATAAAGCTGAAATTAAGAATATTTTCTTCACAAGCTTAAAAAAAGAATGACACATATTCTTTGAAGGGCAATCTGGCAGTAACTATCAAAATGAAATTACATACACACATATATAAGTATATGTACACATACATGTCTGATTCTCTAATTTTCTTTTAGGAATATCTCTTTCAGAAATACTTTAACAAGTATACAAAATTTTATTATAATATTCTTTGTCTATCAATAGAGGTTTAGTTAGATAAACTGGTATAGTGCCTTTCTGAAATAATGATATATATTTACTGGCAGAAGAGACATTCATAATATATTGTTAAGTTTTAAAAAAACAAGTTGTGGGACTTCCCTGGTGGCGCAGTGGTTAAGAATCCACCTGCCAATGCAGGGGACACAGGTTCGAGCCCTGGTCCGCGAAGATCCCACATGCCGCGGAGCAACTAAGCCCGTGCACCACAACTACTGAGCCTGCGCTTAGTACAGCCCGCGAGCCACAACTACCAAAGCCCGCGCGCCTAGAGCCTGTGCTCCACAGCAAGAGAAGCCACCGCAATGAGAAGCCTGTGCACCGCAACGAAGAGTAGCCCCTGCTCGCCACAACTAGAGAAAGCCCGTGTGCAGCAACGAAGATACAACGCAGTCAAAAATAAATAAATTTATAAAAAAATAAAATAAAATATCAAGTTGAGTATAGTAAGGGAAATGTGACTCTAGTGTTTTTTTTGTATAGCCAGCAAAATTTCTGAATGATATATGCCAGAATATATGCCTACATTTCAACAGTGTGGAGTGGGATTAGCATTGGAGGACTTTTAGTTTTTACTTTACACATTTTTTTTTTTGCAAAAGGAAAATCATTTTCAGGAAAAAGAAAGGTATTCAACTTATAATTCAGAATGAAAACTTAAATGATCTCATCATAGGTTGATGAAATTACTAAGAATATGAACATAGGCAATAGAGGTCTTACATTTTAATCACTTTTTTCCCTACAAATATTGGCATAAAAGGCTCTAAAGGGTAGTGGAACATTTCACATTATCTATGAAAATTTATTTATTTATTTTTTTGCGGTACGCGGGCCTCTCACTGTTGTGGCCTCTCCGCTGCGGAGCACAGGCTCCGGACGCGCAGGCTCAGCGGCTATGGCTCACGGGCCCAGCCGCTCCGCAGCATGTGGGATCCTCCCGGACCAGGGCACGAACCCGTGTCCCATGCATTGACAGGCGGACTCTCAACCACTGCGCCACCAGGGAAGCCAAAATTTTAAAATTTTATTTCCCAGAACATATTAAACCACCTAAAGTTGGTGACTTTAGGTTTGAACTAAGATATAGAATAGAGCCTGGCTATTAAGATCCTACATTTACCAAATTCATAAGGTTTTTTTTATCTACTAGATATTCTCTGAGGTTGAATAAGTTCATTATATCCATAAGGTCTCTCTCTATTTGGGATGAATTCTCTGATATTTAATATGGGATGTGCCATAGGAAAAGACCCTCCACATTCCTTTATATTCATGAGGTTTATCTCTAGCATGAGTCCTGTGAGGTCATTTTGACTAAAGGCTTCTCCACCTTCACTGCATTTATAGGTTTTTCCTCCAGCATGACAGCTTAGGTGAAGGTAAAGGATAAGCTCTATTTGAAGGCTTTCCTGCATGCTGTGCATTTCAAAAATTCTTTTCTTCAATCGGTTCCCCTATATTTCACTCAAATTCAATTTTGCTTTAGGTTTTTATTACATGCATTGTATTTATTTACACTCTTGCTGGAATAACATTAATAAAGAATATTGGCTTCAGAATGGTAGAAAGCACTCAGCTTTCTCACCAATAAGACAGAAATATGACCTAGACTGAGGATGTTTAGAGAAAATGATGTACTGCCTGGTGTATTACAGTTTCAATAAGTGTTAGTTTCCTCTTCTCCCCCTGTAAAATGTAGTACTATTTTTGTTTTAAAATAAGCGAAAGTGGCAATTCAAATGAACTTCTAAATTATGAGTATTTTTATTTTTTTCACACTAGAATTAGCAGAGCAGCAATCTTAGACAATGTTGTAGTACAATATGCAAAGGGTAATTGCTTAAACAATTTAAGCAAGGGGATGCTTAGCCGAAAGAAAAACTGTACTTTCTATCCGTGGGTTTTTTGTACAGTTTAAGATTTTGGCTACAAATCTATCGGGGTGCTTAAATTTATTACTTATGTGATCTAAATGGTCAAGTGGGTTTTACTTTAATAGTAATGAACATGCCTGTAAAAAAAAAAAAGACCCACTTAATACAGTGTTAACTCAGTCTGTCAGTCTATCTTAAATTCACTTACCCTGAATTAGAAGCTTAAATAAAATGCCAGAGGTAACATAATTCTTCTGGGTAGGATAGAGGGAAGAACTGTAGAAAATAGCAAGAAGATGCTCAAACTGTTCTGAAGAGTTCTATGTAATTTTAAAGCCAATTTTTAATAAAAGCATCAACTGACATTGAAGGGGCTATAATGGAGATTGTTTTTGTTGGTCTATATGCAGTTTTGGTTTTCAAGGTATATGTAACATTCTTTGGAACTATCTCCTCAGAACAAGGAAGCCAATATAAATTTGTTTTATTGAGTTTATATTGCTTTTTCCTTGGTTTTATTCCAGTGGATAGCATTGAAATTTAAGAAAGGCATTTTGAGTCAGTTTCAGGACTGACCCTCTTTTCTAAGCAATGCCATTAAAAAACATAACTAATACTTGTATTTTGGTCTCTTTATAATAAATCACCTATCAGAGATTAAGTCATGGCTGACCTGAGGAAAACATTATCTGTGCTCAAATTTTTTTCTATAATCTTACATGAGCTGTTTTAAAATATATTTCTTGAAAGAGCTTCTTCAGAACAAATTTATAAAGCAGTTAATAGGGTGTGACGGTAGCAGAGCAGGATTGTTAGGACCGGAGGTTGGAGAGAACTGGAAATAGTCAGGTCAGCAGTCCAGAGACTAATCTCTCTGACCATTTGATAAGTCCTGTTTGCCCTCTGGCATCTTTTGCTGGTACGTGGGAGAATTCTGGTACATCTTGCTGGTACGTGGGAGAATTCTGGGTATTCCATCTATTTGTTTTCTAGTATGATAGCAATATTCTCATTATTGGAAAATAGAAAGAGTAGAAGAAAAAAATCACCCATAACCATACTACCCCAGAGACAAGAACAATTTATATTTTACTATATTTACTTCTAATATTTTATATGTATATTTCCAAGCGGTCATGATAATATTATACAGATGGTTTTGTATTTTGCCCTTTTTCATTTACATTAGTAATATACACATTTTCCAGGTTACTATTAACTCTTTATAAATGTGTCACATAATATTTTATTACATATATGCCAAACTAGTCATTATGTCATTGTCATATTTCAAAATACAAAGCTAAATAATTATACTACTTAGCATACTTTATGGGGCTGAGGAATAAATTCTCAATTTCCTAATGCTCCTGAATATGTTCTAGATAACCCTGAGCTATGTTTTGTGAGGGGTCAGAGTTCTGCTTTTCCTTCGTATACACTCCTACATATTCAGGACTGCCTTGTGGTCAGTGTGCAGCAGGTGAACTACTGAGGAAAGACTATAGAAAATGAAACATGCTGAAGAAGTGGGCATCTGAACATTTCAGTGCCAGCAGCCTCCTCTAAAGCCTTCTACAGAAAAATCCTATCACGGGCTAGTGTTATGCCAAGCTGTGAGGAATTAAATCACTTTGGGAGGATTCAGATTTCACTCTCTTCTTTCTGTGACTTTAGTAAAGAGTGTCCTCTCTTGAAGAGGGAGTGAGTTGCTGTATTCTGGATGCTCACATGGACAGCTGGTTTGGAGAGGGGAAGGGGTTATTAACGAACTCAAGAATGGCAGTGCCAAAACAAAGATGTACACATGCTGCAAATTAAAGAAGGGTTTAAAATTTCTATGAAGGAATTCCAGAACAATTTTAGCATACCTAATCATATGAACTTATTCTTTTATTATTTGAAAATTTACTATGTTTCAAAACAGAAAAACAATCTGTGTAAACAGAAAGTAATTTTAGAACCCACATCAAAAGCAAACGGGAACAAGTAAGAAGCCTTTTTTTTTTTTGCGGTACGCGGGCCTCCCACTGTTGTGGCCTCCCCCGCTGCGGAGCAACAGGCTCCGGACGCGCAGGCCCAGCGGCCACGGCCCACGGGCCCAGCCGCTCCGCGGCACGCGGGATCCTCCCGGACTGGGGCACGAATCTGTGTCCCCCACAGCGGCAGGCGGACTCTCAACCACTGCGCCACCAGGGAAGCCCAAGAAGTCTTTTAACAGCTTGCAACAAGTTTACTCTGATCCACTTTAGCACTTCCGTGGTTTTAAAATATATCCAATTATCATTTTAACTAATACTGTCTTTTTAAAAATGACATTTCATTGGTTTATTTAGAGAATCCAATGTAGGTTTCACTGGACTATTCAACTTTGTGTTTCTTTCATATCTTATTAGTTACTATGAATATAATTTTTCTTTGAGTACCACTTTGGTCATATCCCGTTACCGATAGTAAGCATAGTTGGAATAACAACCAATTTTTAAGTCTTCTGATTGCTTATTATATGTCATGCATTGTGCAAAGTGTTCTTCATATACTGTTGCATAGGAAATTGAGTCATTTGTGGTGATGTGGATGGACATAGAGTCTGTCATACAGAGTGAAGTAAGTCAGAAAGAAAAAAACAAACACCGTATATTAATGCATGTATATGGAATCTAGAAAAATGGTACTGATGAACCTAGTGGCAAGGCAGGAATACTGACACAGATGTAGAGAACAGACTCGTGGACACAGTGGGGTAAGGGGAGGGTGGGACGAATTGAGAGAGTAGCACTGACATATATACACTACTATGTGTAAAATAATTAGTGGGAAGCTGCTGTATAGCACAGTGAAATCACCTCGGTGCTTTGTGATGACCTAGAGGGGTGAGATGGGGAGGGTGGAAGGGAGGCCCAAGAGGGAGGGGATATAGGTATACAGACAGCTGATGCACTGTGTTGTACAGCAGAAACTAACACAACATTGTAAAGCAATAATAATCTAATAAAGATGTAAAAAAAAAAGCCACACACACAAAAATACTTCTTTTTAGCCCTTTAAATGCTTAAATCTGAATTCTACTTTATCGGATTTGAATATCTGAAATTAATATGCCTCCTTGCTTCTTTTGCTGCATTTATCTGGTATATTAGTTTCTCGTCTTTGACTTTCAACTTCTTGTGTTGTTCTAGTTTGAGTCTCTCATAAATAGCAAACATATAGCTGATTTTTAAAAAACCTACTGTGAAAACCTCACGTAATAAATGAATGTATCTCACTCAAATTTATTGTGTACTGATATGTTCAGATAGTACTGATATGTTCCTGCCAAATTGTTTTCTGTTTTCTATTTACCCTGTTTTTTATTGTTTATTTTTTGTCACTTTCCTGGCATTTGTTGGACTAAGTACTCTTTGTTTTATGTTAACCTAATGCTTTAGAAGTTATGTAGCCTATAAATTGCAAATTTCTTTTTTTTTAAAATTTTTGTATTCTATTTAACTTATTTTTTTATACAGCAGGTTCTTATTAGTTATCCGTTTTATACATGTTAGTGTACATATGTTAATCCCAATCTCCCAATTCATGACACAAACACTTTCCCCCCTTGGTGTCCATACATTTGTTCTCTACATCTGTGTCTCTATTTCTGCCCTGCAAACCAGTTCATCTGTACCATTTTTCAAGGTTCCACATATATGTGTTAAAATATGATATTTGTTTTTCTCTTTCTGACTTACTTCACTCTGTATGACAGTCTCTACTGTCATACCATCCATGTCTCTACAAATGACCCAATTTCATTCCTTTTTATGGCTGAGTAATATTCCATTGTATACATGTACCACATCTTCTTTATCCATGCATCTGTCAACGGGCATTTAGTTGCTTCCATGACCTGGCTATTCTAAATAGTGCTGCAAAGAACATTGGGGTGCATGTGTCTTTTTGAATTATGGTTGTCTCTAGGTATATGCACAGTAGTGGGATTGCTGGGTCACATGGTAATGCTATTTTTATTTTTTTAAGGAACCTCCATACTGTTCTCCATAGTGGCTGTACCAATTTACATTCATACCAACAGTGTAAGAGGGTTCCCTTTATTCCACACCCTCTCCAGCATTTATTGTTTGTAGATTTTCTGATGATGCCCATTCTAACTGGTGTGAGGTCATACCTCATTGTAGTTTTGATTTGCATTTCTCTAATAATTAGTGATGTTGAGCAGCTTTTCATGTGCTTCATAGCCATCTGTATGTCTTCTTTGGAGACAAGTCTATTTAGGTCTTCTGCCCATTTTTGGATTGGGTTGCTTGTTTTTTTAATATTGAGCTGCAAGAGCTGTTTATATGATTTGGAGTTTAACCCTTTCTCCGTTGATTCATTTGCAAATATTTTCTCCCATTCTGAGGGTTATCTTATTCTTTTATTATTTGAAAATTTACTATGTTTCAAAACAGAAAAACAATCTGTGTAAACAGAAAGTAATTTTAGAACCCACATCAAAAGCAAACGGGAACAAGTAAGAAGCCTTTTTTTTTTTTGCGGTACGCGGGCCTCCCACTGTTGTGGCCTCCCCCGCTGCGGAGCAACAGGCTCCGGACGCGCAGGCCCAGCGGCCACAGCCCACGGGCCCAGCCGCTCCGCGGCACGCGGGATCCTCCCGGACTGGGGCACGAATCTGTGTCCCCCACAGCGGCAGGCGGACTCTCAACCACTGCGCCACCAGGGAAGCCCAAGAAGTCTTTTAACAGCTTGCAACAAGTTTACTCTGATCCACTTTAGCACTTCCGTGGTTTTAAAATATATCCAATTATCATTTTAACTAATACTGTCTTTTTAAAAATGACATTTCATTGGTTTATTTAGAGAATCCAATGTAGGTTTCACTGGACTATTCAACTTTGTGTTTCTTTCATATCTTATTAGTTACTATGAATATAATTTTTCTTTGAGTACCACTTTGGTCATATCCCGTTACCGATAGTAAGCATAGTTGGAATAACAACCAATTTTTAAGTCTTCTGATTGCTTATTATATGTCATGCATTGTGCAAAGTGTTCTTCATATACTGTTGCATAGGAAATTGAGTCATTTGTGGTGATGTGGATGGACATAGAGTCTGTCATACAGAGTGAAGTAAGTCAGAAAGAAAAAAACAAACACCGTATATTAATGCATGTATATGGAATCTAGAAAAATGGTACTGATGAACCTAGTGGCAAGGCAGGAATACTGACACAGATGTAGAGAACAGACTCGTGGACACAGTGGGGTAAGGGGAGGGTGGGACGAATTGAGAGAGTAGCACTGACATATATACACTACTATGTGTAAAATAATTAGTGGGAAGCTGCTGTATAGCACAGTGAAATCACCTCGGTGCTTTGTGATGACCTAGAGGGGTGAGATGGGGATGGTGGAAGGGAGGCCCAAGAGGGAGGGGATATAGGTATACAGACAGCTGATGCACTGTGTTGTACAGCAGAAACTAACACAACATTGTAAAGCAATAATAATCTAATAAAGATGTAAAAAAAAAAGCCACACACACAAAAATACTTCTTTTTAGCCCTTTAAATGCTTAAATCTGAATTCTACTTTATCGGATTTGAATATCTGAAATTAATATGCCTCCTTGCTTCTTTTGCTGCATTTATCTGGTATATTAGTTTCTCGTCTTTGACTTTCAACTTCTTGTGTTGTTCTAGTTTGAGTCTCTCATAAATAGCAAACATATAGCTGATTTTTAAAAAACCTACTGTGAAAACCTCACGTAATAAATGAATGTATCTCACTCAAATTTATTGTGTACTGATATGTTCAGATAGTACTGATATGTTCCTGCCAAATTGTTTTCTGTTTTCTATTTACCCTGTTTTTTATTGTTTATTTTTTGTCACTTTCCTGGCATTTGTTGGACTAAGTACTCTTTGTTTTATGTTAACCTAATGCTTTAGAAGTTATGTAGCCTATAAATTGCAAATTTCTTTTTTTTTAAAATTTTTGTATTCTATTTAACTTATTTTTTTATACAGCAGGTTCTTATTAGTTATCCGTTTTATACATGTTAGTGTACATATGTTAATCCCAATCTCCCAATTCATGACACAAACACTTTCCCCCCTTGGTGTCCATACATTTGTTCTCTACATCTGTGTCTCTATTTCTGCCCTGCAAACCAGTTCATCTGTACCATTTTTCAAGGTTCCACATATATGTGTTAAAATATGATATTTGTTTTTCTCTTTCTGACTTACTTCACTCTGTATGACAGTCTCTACTGTCATACCATCCATGTCTCTACAAATGACCCAATTTCATTCCTTTTTATGGCTGAGTAATATTCCATTGTATACATGTACCACATCTTCTTTATCCATGCATCTGTCAACGGGCATTTAGTTGCTTCCATGACCTGGCTATTCTAAATAGTGCTGCAAAGAACATTGGGGTGCATGTGTCTTTTTGAATTATGGTTGTCTCTAGGTATATACACAGTAGTGGGATTGCTGGGTCACATGGTAATGCTATTTTTATTTTTTTAAGGAACCTCCATACTGTTCTCCATAGTGGCTGTACCAATTTACATTCATACCAACAGTGTAAGAGGGTTCCCTTTATTCCACACCCTCTCCAGCATTTATTGTTTGTAGATTTTCTGATGATGCCCATTCTAACTGGTGTGAGGTCATACCTCATTGTAGTTTTGATTTGCATTTCTCTAATAATTAGTGATGTTGAGCAGCTTTTCATGTGCTTCATAGCCATCTGTATGTCTTCTTTGGAGACAAGTCTATTTAGGTCTTCTGCCCATTTTTGGATTGGGTTGCTTGTTTTTTTAATATTGAGCTGCAAGAGCTGTTTATATGATTTGGAGTTTAACCCTTTCTCCGTTGATTCATTTGCAAATATTTTCTCCCATTCTGAGGGTTATCTTTTCATCTTGTTTATAGTTTCCTTTGTTTTGCAAAAGTTTTAAGTTTCATTAGGTCCCATTTATTTTTTTTTTTGTTTTTATTTCCATTACTCTAGGAGGTGGATCAAAACAGATTTGCTGTGATTTATGTCAAAGAGTGTTCTTTCTACGTTTTCCTCTAAGAGTTTTATAGTGTCCGGTCTTACATTTAGGTCTCTAATCCATTTTGAGTTTATTTTTATGTATGGTGTTAGGAAGTGTTTTAATTTCATTCTTTTACATGTAGTTGTCCAGTTTTCCCAGCACCACTTATTGAAGAGACTGTCTTTTCTCCATTGTATATCCTTGCCTCCTTTGTCACAGATTAGTTGACCATAGATGCGTGGGTTTATCTCTGGGCTTTCTATCCTGTTCCATTGATCTATATTTCTGTTTCTGTGCCAGTACCATATTGTCTTGATTACTGTAGCTTTGCAGTATAGTCTGATGTCAGGGAGTCTGATTCCTCCACCTTCGTTTTTTTCCCTCAAGACTGCTTTGGCTATTCGGGGTCTTTTGTGTCTCCATACAAATTTTAAGATTTTTTTGTTCTAGTTCTGTGAAAAATGCCACTGGTAATTTGATAGGGACATTGCTCTGCCTAGTATTCACCTGTGAAGCCATCTGGTCTTGGACTTTTGTTTGTTGGAAGAATTTTAATCACAGTTTCAATTTCATTACTTGTGATTGGTCTGTTCATATTTTCTATTTCTTCCTGTTTCAGTCTTGGAAGCGTATACCTTACTAAAGATTTGTCCATTTCTTCCACGTTGTCCATTTTATTGGCTAGAGTTCCTTATAGTAGTTTCTTAGAATGCTTTGTATTTCTGCGGTGTCTGTTGTAACTTCTCATTTTCATTTCTAATTTTATTGATTTGAGTCCCCTCCGTCTTTTTCTTGATGACCTGGCTAACGGTTTATCAATTTTGTTTATCTTCTCAAAGAACCAGCTTTTAGTTTTATTGAGCTCTGCTATTATTTTCTTTGTTTCTATTTCACTTATTTTTGCTCTGATCTTTATGATTTCTTTCCTTCTGCTAACTTTGGGTTTTGTTTGTTCTTCTTTCTCTAGTTCCTTTAGGTGTGATGTTAGATTGTTTATTTGAGATGTTTCTTGTTTCTTAACGTAGGCTTCTATTGCTATCAACTTCCCTCTTAGAACTGCTTTTGCTGCATCCCATAGGTTTTGCATTGTCGTGTTTTCATTGTAATCTGTCTGTAGGTATTTTTTGATTTTCTCTTTGACCTCTTCCGTGATCTCTTGGTTATTTACTAATGTATTGTTTAGCCTCCATGTGTTTGTGTTTTTTACATTTTTCCCCTGTAACTGATTTCTAATCTCATAGCATTGTGGTCAGAAAAGAAGCTTGGTATGATTCCAATTTTCTTAAATTTACTGAAGCTTTATTTGTGACCCAAGATGTGATCTATCCTGGAGAATGTTCCATATGCACTTGAGAAGAAAGTGTAATCTTCTGGTTTCGGATGGAATGTCCTATAAACATCAGTTAAATCTATCTGGTCTATTGTGTCATTTAAAGCTTGTGTTTCCTTATTAGTTTTCTGTCTGGATGATTTGTCCGTTGGTGTAAGTGAGGTGTTAAAGTCCCCCACCTTTATTGTGTTACTGTCTATTTCCTTTTATAGCTGTTCGTATTTGCCTTATGTATTGAGGTGCTCCTATGATGGGTGCATGTATATTTATAATTGTTATGTCTTCTTCTTGGATTGATCCCTTGATCATTATGTAGTGTCCTTCCTTGTCTCTTGTAACCTTCTTTATTTTAAAGTCTCTTTTATCTTATATGAGTATTGCTACTCCAGCTTTCTTTTGAGTTCCATTTGCATGAAATATCTTTTTCCATCCCCTCGGTTTCAGTCTGTATGCATCCCTAGGTGTGAAGTGGGTCTCTTGTAGACAGCATATATATATATGGTCTTGTTTTTGTATCTATTCAGTAAGCCTGTGTTTTGGGGTTGGAGCATTTAATCCATTCACATTTAAGGTAATTATCGATATGTATGTTCCTATTACTATTTTCTTAATTGTTATGGGTTTGTTTTTGTAGGTCCTTTTCTTCTCTTGTCTCCCTCTTAGAGAAGTTCCTTTAGCATTTGTCGTAGAGCTGGTTTGGTGGTGCTGAATTTTGTTAGCTTTTGCTTGTCTGTAAAGCTTTTGATTTCTCTGTCAAATCTGAATGAGATCCTTGCCTGGTAGAGTAATCTTGTTTGTAGGTTCTTCCCTTTCATCATTTTAAATATATCGTGCCACTCCCTTCTGGCTTGTAGAGTTTCTGCTGGGAAATCAGCTGTTAACCTTATGGGAGTTTCCTTGTATGTTATTTGTCATTTTTCCCTTGTTGCTTTCAGTAATTTTTCTTTGTTTTTAATTTTGTCAGTTTGATTACTATGTGCCTCGGTGTGTTTCCCCTTGGGTTTATCCTGCCTGGGACTCTCTGCGCTTCCTGGACTTGGGTGGCTATTTCCTTTCCCATGTTAGGGAAGTTTTTGACTATTATCTCTTCAAATATTTTCTCCAGTCCTTTCTCTCTCTCTTCTCCTCTGGGACCCCTGTAATGCGAATGCTGTTGCATTTAATGTCCCAGATGTCTCTCAGGCTGTCTTCATTTCTTTTCATTCTTTTTTCTTTATTCTGTTCCATGGCAGTGAATTGCACCATTCTGTCTTCCAGGTCACTTATCCGTTCTTCTGCCTCAGTTATTCTGCTATTGATTCCTTCCAGTGTATTTTTCATTTCAGTTATTGTATTGTTCATCTGTGTTTGCTTCTTCTTTAATTCTTCTAGGTGTTTGTTCTTTAATTCCTGCATCTTCTCCATCTTTGCCTCCATTCTTTTTCCAAGGTCCTGGATTATCTTCACTATCATTACTCTGAATTCTTTTTCTGGAAGGTTTCCTATCTCCACTTCATTTAGTTGTTTTTCTGAGGTTTTATCTTGTTCTATCATCTGGTACATAGCCCTCTGCCTTTTCATCTTGTCTATCTTTCTGTGAATGTGGTTGTTTTCCACAGGCTGCAGGATTGTAGTTCTTCTTGCTTCTGCTGTCTGTCCTCTGGTCTAATCTATTTTCTTTAGCACACATATTTACCCTTAAAGGTTTCTATTAACATTAAGAGTTACCCAAGATCTATATCCTCACTCCAAGCAAGTTAAGAACTTTAGCAGTATTTTAATCCCTTCTTCTTCTCTTCTTGTCAGTCTCCCTCTGTACCTCTCATATTGAGGTCATCTGGGCTTTAATTCCAATTTTTTATTAAAATTTTTCAATAATCAATACTTTTTTCAGTCTGAACTACAAGCTTTACTTTTTTCCTTGCTCACTCCTCTTTCTTGAATCTATCATATTTCTCTTGGATTTATTTCCAGGTATACATCTTCTAGTAATTCTTTCAGAGAGCATTCAGGAGTAGTAAACTTTCTGAACCCTGTGTGTCTGAAAATTTTTATTTTTCCCCAATACTTGAATGATATTTGACTGGAGGGGAATGTTATGTTCCAAATAATTTTCTCTCATAACATTAAGATAACTGCCTCATTTTATAAAATTATGCTTAGTGTTACTAAGGAAAGTATTATACAGTGAATCTCATCTAGAAGCTTTTAGCATTTCCTCTTTTTTCTGCATTCTAAAGTTTCTCCCTGATGGTCTAGGACTGGATATTTTTCCATCCACCTTGCTAAACATTTTCATTCATAGGAACTATGTCTTTTTCTTTCTTCTTCTTTTTTAAGTCTTGGGAACTTGTCTTCAATTATATTTCTGAATATTTCATTCCACATATTCCCTCTGACCCTTCCTCCTTTTGGAATTCCTATTATTTCTAATGTTAGAAGTGCCAATCTCCCCTGTACACTTTACATTTCTTTTTCTTACATCCAATAACCCTAAGTTTTGGAAAGATTTCAAGACTCAAATTTCCAGCTCATTAATTTGTTCTTCAGCTATGCTAATGCTCATATTCAGAGGGAAAAAATCCATTAAATTTGTTTCAACAATCATATATTTTCATTTCTCACATCTCTATTTTTTCCTCACAAAATCTGTTTTAATTTCACAACTGCTGTATGCTCTCTTCTCTCTCTGAGGGTATCAATTATATTTCTTATAAAATCTCCATTTGTTTATTCTGCTACTTCTATTTTCTCAGCTCTTAGTTCTCTAGTTTGATGAATTTTTTTTAATGGAGTGGATTTTCCTCAGATTTGATGATTCTAGACCATTTGCTTAGATTTGTATCTGCTATTCTTCCTTAGTTTTGGTGTAAAAATGCCCACCAATGGGAGCAGATGTGCCCTTGGGTGGGGGGTACCATAGGGGTCCTGGAGGTTTCCAGTTTCCTGGCATTGCCCTGCTTCTCCATTCCAAGTGTCCACATTCATTGTCTGTTCCTAGGGTCAGACATGCCTGCACAGAAGTGTGTGTAGTCAAAGACTCACCTACTTAGCAATCCCGACAGCAGGACTCCAGAGACCCATCTGATTCCTGTGTCCAGTACCTAGGACCCTTTTGTAGTGTGTCATTCAATATATGTTTTGGGTTATAGTTTCCTCCTTCCATCAGATCCTTTTCTCCTCTCTCTTTCTCTCTCTACTTTTTTTCCTTCTTTTGTGCAACACTTCATAATTCCTGACTCAATTTGGGCACACTCTGTTGTCATTATAGATTCATTTGCTTGTTTTCTGTAATTTCCAAGGATTTGGGGCAGGTGGGGAAGACTAGAGCATGCTGTGTTGATTCAATAGTCTAATATTCAATTATACAGCCATTAAAAATGAGATAATTCCATTTGCAGCAACATGGATGTACCTAGAGATTATTACACTAATAATGTGAAATAAGTCATAGACAAATGTCATATGATAATGTGATAATAGACAAATGATAACAAATAGACAAATAAGACAATAGACAAATAATAGACAAATAGACAAATAATAGACAAATAGACAAATAAGACAATAGACAAATAATAGACAAATAGACAAATAAGTCATAGACAAATGTCATATGATAATAATGTGAAATAAGTCATAGACAAATGTCATATGATATAACTTATATGTGGAAGTTAAAAAAATGATACAAATGAACTTATTTACAAAACAGAAATAGACTCACAGACATAGAAAACAAACCGTTACCAA
Organism: Neophocaena asiaeorientalis asiaeorientalis; assembly: GCF_003031525.2. Taxonomy (NCBI): domain Eukaryota; kingdom Metazoa; phylum Chordata; class Mammalia; order Artiodactyla; family Phocoenidae; genus Neophocaena; species Neophocaena asiaeorientalis. Next base: position 166,509 of record NW_020172463.1, on the reverse strand, counting down.
AGGGGAAAGGTGGGGAGGGATAAATTAGGAGTTTGGGATTAGCAGTTACAAAATACTATATATAGAGACTTCCCTGGTGGTCCAGTGGTTGAGACTTTGCCTGCCAGTGCAGGGAGTGTGGGTTCAATCCCTAGTCGGGGAGCTAAGATCCCACATGCCTTGTGGCCAAAAAACCAAACCATAAAACAGAAACAATATTGTAACAAATTCAATAAAGACTTTAAAAATGGTCCACATCAAAATAATCTTTAAAAAAATACTATATATAGAATAGATAAACAATAATGTCCTACTGTGTAGCAGAGGGAACTATATTCAGTATCTTGTAATAACCTATAATGGAAAAGAATCTGGAAAAAGAAAAAGAAAAAAAAAAGAATCTGAAAAAAGAATATATATATATATGTATAACTGAATCACTTTGCTGTACACCTGAACCTAATACAACATTGTAAATCAACTACACTTCAAAAAAATAGTTTAATATTCATTACATGTGTGGAGCTTCTCTAACATGAATACTTTGGTGACAGCAAAAAAACAGATATTTTTAAAAGTTATCTGAATAGTTAAAAACATACAATGTTTTCATTTGGGATGAAAGACAAGTATACAAATTCCATATTCTAGTAATGTGTTTTTCTTCAAAGCCCCCTCCCACCCAAAGACAGCCTCAGATGGGTGAGATATGGTAGTTGCTAACTAAATGATGTGTTTGTGAGGTTAAGCCAAAGTTCAGAAAGGCTCACATAAATTAACAGTGTATCTATTTAAGTTTCTCTCTTGCTGAAGTAACAGATGTGTCTTTAGGAAAAAGAAAAGAAACTTTAAAATCCCACTTAAAATAAGCCTATCAACATACAGCTTTATGATGTAAAAGGCAAACAGCTTTTGCATCCTTGTGATCTGAGATCAAATAATTTGACTCAAATGGAAAGAAAACAGGAATATTTGGAAAGTGGTTTCCAAAAAAGTCATAATGATACTGGCTTTTTTTTCCATTCATATGAAATGTTTTGAAGCTATTATTAGAGAGGACTGCATATTCTTTTTTCTCTCTCATAATTCTTTTTTTTTTTTTTTTTTTTTTTTTGGTACGCGGGCCTCTCACTGCTGTGGCCTCTCCCGTGGCGGAGCACAGGCTCTGGACGCGCAGGCTTAGCAGCCGTGGCTCACGGGCCTAGCCGCTCCACGGCATGTGGGATCTTCCCAGACCGGGGCACGAACCCCTGTCCCCTGTATCGTCAGGCGGACTATCAACCACTGCGCCACCAGAGAAGCCCTCTCTCATAATTCTTATGGGAGAAAAATATAGTTAAACGAGATGAAAATATTATATCCATATTAATAATTTAATTTTTCTGTCTTAAAAGAAAGTGACCTCAAAGCTACAATCCAATCAATTTAATTGGTCACTCTTGAATAGAGTGGGGATTTACCACCTACGTTTTATGTCTATTTTAGCATGTGAGCTTTTGATGATAAATTCTGTGGGTGGTGATGGCTGAGCGGAGTAATGAGACAAATATTCAGTAAATCTGGCTGATAAAACACAACAAGAATTTCACTACCAAGTTCCTAATCTGTGTTTCTTTGTCAGCTCGTACCCTAGGTAAAAATGCTTCATGTTAATTTGATTGTGACAGGATTTTTTTCCCTGGAGCTTTGATTATAAATTATTATAACAGCTTTCTTTCTCAGATCAATAAAGCATCGTTTGGGAATGCGTGGATGTGGAGAGGGGGCACACACACACACATTCACATACAACGCTATGGATTAAAGCAGCATTTTACCATCATCCCCAAACAGAGAAAACACTAGTCTCATTATCCTTTTATACCTTTTTAAATAATATAACGCCAATGTGGATAAATGGTTCACCAGATGAGAGCACAAATGAGGTAGTTCTGAGAGGGGCGGTGTGGTCTGATATCCTAGGGGAAAAGCTACAAATAAACCTAAGGTGTGGTTGCTAGAATAATTAAGCTGCTTTTAGAATTAAGGTGAATTAATTGTGTTCTAATTAGAGTGGCACAGGTGCTTTTGTTGAGCACATTATTCTACGTTATTGGAACAGAAATCTGCTGACAATGTCACAGCCTGAAAGTATCGGCCTCTTATCTGTGACCAAAACCTGATATATCTCAGTACTGAGAAGTGGCCAAAGAAACCACCTGAGTCACTGAGCGAATGGAATTTGCTCTGATGTTCCTCTGTATCTGTGTTGAATTTAGCTCTTTTTTTAAGCATAAATACTTTTAGTTTATTTTGTTTGTTTTGGGAGATGAATATTTTGGTTTAGCCACAAATTCTCACATCAGTAGTGCTCTGAGATAGCAGAATGTCTGATCTGTTAATTGGAATACATTTTTTGCCAGCTATTTTTCTGGATTAGTACATTAATTTTCTAAAATGTGCTTGGTTTCTTCTAATATCAAATCTATTCCTTTCTAGGCTTAATTCATAAAGGTTTTTTTGTGTGTGTTTGTACTAAGTCTCCACTAATGTTAGTAGCAGAGAGCTGTATGGACCATTAATCCATCCAGTAAGCATTCTTTTGTTCTTTTATAGATGATTTTTGATAATACAGCAAGCTAAAACAAAGAAGAGGGCATTCTAGGAGAGGGAATATGTGGATATGAAGGCCATAGGTAAAAATAAATTGTATCTCTTCCCAAAAGAATAAGAGGACATTAGGACTTCGAGGAAAGAGATAACTTGGTAACTAGCTAGCCAGCTAGCTACATAAATAACAGGAAAGGGTTTACGCATGTATCAGAATGGTACCACTGGAGGCTTGTGTTTCTCTCTCTGCTTTAGTGGGATGGTGACTGGGTATCTGGACAACACTGTGGCATCATTTGTGTTCCTAGAGGATGTAGGTCTCACTGAAGAAAATGACCTACAACTGCTGCATAGGTGGTATTAGCTTGGAGAGGTGAAGGACTGGAGGTCACGAGTCTCTGGTGCTTCAAAATTTGGGACCCTCTCATAGGCAGTTAAGCTCCATCATCAGGAAAGTGATTTGAATTGGTCTTTTATATCAGGGGTCAGAAAGAAAGAACTGATATGGTGATGTAAAGCTGGTGATGGATCTTTTATCTCTAGAAGGTAGGTAAAGAAGACTTGGCATGCATTGTCAAAGTTCTAGACCCCATCAAAGCCCATGGGTCTCTGAGGGGAGTGGAATGAGCCCTATGTAGTACAAGAGCTACAAATGAAAGCAGCCAGGTTCCTGGGGAGATCCTGGACACAAGAAAGAGGAACAATGGTTGCTGGTCCCTCAAGGAGACACCACAGCCACACTGGACATGGGACTTCAAGAGTGACAGGAACCTTGAAAGAGAAGGTTCTGTGGACTGAAGGGCTTGAGCATCACTGCTAGGCTTGGAAAGGTCAATAGTGCACCCTTGAGGGGGTGGGGTCCCTCAAAGTGTCAGTCTCCTTCAGAGGCTTCCCACAGCTGGACTTCCCTGAGGTGGGGAAGAGCAGGGCTGGGTCAGCTGCTGTAGAAATCTAGCTTTCAACAGTGAGAGACCCTGATGTGGCAGCAGAAGGTCAAGCAGCAGTAGCAGTGGCTTAGGCTGCTGGTCAGATTTCCCTTTTATTGGGTCCAAATGCAGTTTCTGGGCAATGCATAGGAAGTGGGGAACCCAAGAGGTCATCAATAGTGGCCTTCTCGCCCCTCTGACACTTAGAATCCCATCCAATTTTGATTGAATTTGTTGAGATCAGAGGGATGTGACTACCTCAAATGTTGTGTTCTGGGAAAGTTCCTCGTAGTTAAGCAGTAAATTATTGCTATTTCATATCCATCATGAAATTACACTTTATGTTAATTTCATTCATCTTCATCATAGTCTTAGAAAACATACACTAAACAGCAGTAAGGACCTGGTGTTATGATTACAAGTGTATACTGAAAAAAAAAATCCAGGTGCAAACCAGAGAATTTCTAGAATTTCTTTCCAATTCATACTACCTTATGAATTTTGTTTCTCTGAACCTATTAATTTTTTTCAACTTGAATTTCTGAAAGTGCTACTCAATTAATAGGAAATATCTTAGGGCCATTGGACCCAGAAGAAGTCACATAGTTCAGAATGGCCAGAAAATACTACCACCAAACCATCCTCATTGTTTCAACCTCAACCCCATATCCTTTCTTTAAATATCTCTCAGGGACTTCCCTGGTGGTCCAGTGGTTAAGAATCCCCCTTCCAATGCAGGGGACGCAGGTTTGATCCCTGGTCAGGGAATTAAGATTCCCACATGCTGCAGGGCAACTAAGCCCACATGCCACAACTAGAGAACCTGCACACTACAACTAGAGAGCCCATGTGCCACAACTACAGAGCCCACGTGCTCTGGAGCCTGCACACCACAACTAAGAGAAGCCCACACACCTCAACTAAGACCCAACACAGCCAAAAATTAAAAAATTTAAAAATATTTTTAAAAATCTCTCAAAGATTAAATTTTACCCCCTAAATCAATTTTTACAGATCACAGCCACACTCCACTGAAAATTAGGTAACAGCATCTATAAATCTCAGACCCCAGGAAGACAACTGAAAGTCTCAATATAAAAGTAGTGGAAAGATTTTATATTCTATACGCATTGAAAAATAAAACACATTTTCCCAGTAAAAGCTGAAGAAACAAAGATGAGATATAAGTGATTCAACTGAAGTTAAAAGGTATTTGCAATCACAAAAATTAGTATGCATAAAAACAGTTGATTACTTAATAAAGAATGTTTAACATAAGTGTACCCCTTTTGGCTTGTCTATGATAAGGATCACCAGTATTAAGTATACTTTTGCTATTTAACAAGATGCATTTAAAATATTTCCAGTGGAATAAATGTAAGTGCTATACACAGCATGGGAGATAACAATTACTTACCCTGTAGGCTGGCTCTCAAATTCTTCTGACCACTGCTCTTGAATATCCTCTGTAGAAAGATCTACATCCCGGGTGGTGGCAAAATTGAACTCACTGCCTTCATTTCCATGGAAATAAATGGAGTTCCCATCTGACTGACAGCTATGCTGTAGATAAAAAGAGAGCATGGGGTGTCTGTTGAATTGGTTTTGTAGCTATATCTGTCTTACTCATGTATAATTAGAGTTTTTAGAAAACTCATTATGTTATTCCCTCTATGGTGGACTCCGAAATCAAAAGAAATTGTTACCTCTTTTTTTTTGGTCTTGTTTAATTCAATTACAGTTTCTCTCTAGCTTATTAAGTTATCACAAAAAAAGAGTCAAGAGGCCATTTGAGCTTTGCCACCTCAGCCTTCAGTATGAAACAAGAATATTTTAATTGGAATAATTTCCCATCTTTACCACAGTCCTTGTTGTGGGAATTAAGTGTGATAATGACGTGTCATATATTTTCAATACTGTGGATACAGGCTAAATCACACTGACCTTTTCAATATTCCATATATTTCTGGCTTGCCATTCAAGCCTTTCACAATTTGTCTATAAATGGGATATGAGCCGAACAGCTTGCTAATCAAAACATGGAATACAGAAAAGGTCAAAGTAATCCCTGATATGATCATATATTCTCAGCCAGCTTTTGAGTAAAAGTGTCTGACCAGACCTAGGAAGTGCATGATGTCCCCAAGGAGGAGCTCATAAACAACAAACTTTGTTATTCTCCAAAAGAACACCAGGCTTACAAAGAATAAAGAAAAATAATTTTTTGTGATGCTTTTATTTTTTTATTTATTTTTTTTTTGCGTACATGGGCCTCTCACTGTTGTGGCCTCTCCCGTTGCGGAGCACAGGCTCCGGACGCACAGGCTCAGCGGCCATGGCTCACGGGCCCAGCTGCTCCGTGGCATGTGGGATCCTCCCGGACCAAGGCCCGAACCCGTGTCCCCTGCATCGGCAGGCGGACTCTCAACCACTGTGCCACCAGGGAAGCCCGTGATGCTTTTTTTTTAACCTACATTTTTTCAGCTTAAAGTGAATAGTCAAAGGCAAGATCCAACTCTGGAGCTGAGTAAACTGAGTATTTAGTTTTAAAAAATATGATAAGCTTTTGCATTAATCATTTTTTGGTAATGTCACACATAGAGAAATGCTAAAAAATGAAAGACCAAACATTCTTTTAAGTTTTATATACTCTTAAAATAGGAATGAAGAAAAATAACTGGACAGAGAGTATCAGTTGGGCCCAGTGACTGTAAGTTCTGCAGGGCAGGGGTCATGTCCCTGTATTCCAGGTTTTAGCACAGTGCTTGGCATATGGTAGGAATTCAAAAATATTTGTTGAGTAATTCAATACATGAATAAATGAATGATATGGTTATGCCTTTCAGGTAATTAACTAATCTGTTATGGAGAACTCATGATGTAGTAAGCGTTAAGGAAGGTACTGGAGGGAAGGGGTTTATAAGAGTATAAAAATATCTAATCTTTGCTCTAAAAAATTACAGTCTAGTTGATATTTATCAAAGGCAGCATATGGAAAGCTAATGAGTGGAGGAAGGTAGGAATCACTGTGTCCAGGGCTGGTCTAGATGTGCAGGCTTCATGTATGAGCAGGTCTTCAATTGGCTTTAAAGGACTGAGAAAAATCCAAGTTAGATGACAAATATGAATAAATTACATAGGTGATAAGTAGGCATAATTTTGAGAATTAGACTGGAGCCTGACTGTAAAGGATCTTAAATGGTAATCTAAGAGATCTCTGCAATATGCCATCAGCAGTGATGTTCTAAAATAGAGCAGTGATGTGTGCAAAGAAATGTTTTATGACTATTAAACTAATTATGGCAGGTAAAATCAATGGGGAGGGATATCAGACTTCTATACTGAAAGAGTAAAAAAGCTTTCAGAAGCTTCCAGAAGTTCAAGAGAATTGAAGCATATGATCTTGGGGGAGTCATTTCACAGCACTAAGACGTAAGGCATACCCACTGGGCCTGCCATCAGCTTAGATAATACCGTAGTGTGTGGCAGGCTTCACCTGCCTGAGGCTCTTCTTCACACCACAATGAGTACAGATTATTCACGGATGTTAAATTGAGCTCATTATATATGATCCTTAACCCAGATACATTGATCAAAACTAGGATTCAGGGCTTCCCTGGTGGCGCAGTGGTTAGGGGTCCGCCTGCCGATGCAGGGGGCGCGGGTTCGTGCCCCGGTCCGGGAAGGTCCCGCGTGCCGCGGAGCGGCTGGGCCCATGAGCCGTGGCCGCTGGGCCTGCGCGTCCGAAGCCTGTGCTCCGCAATGGTAGGGGCCGCAGCAGTGAGAGGCCCGCGTACCGCAAAAAAAAAAAAAAAAAAACCAAAAAAAACCCCCC
>NW_020172463.1:43738-159120 GCF_003031525.2 Neophocaena asiaeorientalis asiaeorientalis | reverse complement strand
CAGTGAGGGGCCCCCGTACCGAAAAAAAAAAAAAAAAAAAAACCCAAAAAAACCCCCCTAGGATCCAGTTTATTTAGACGATAGATTTTAGAAGTTTCACTACAAAAAGAAAAGTTGTAACTACGTGAAGTGATGGATATGTTAACTAACATTATTGTGGTAATTATTCTGCATTAAATACATCTATCAAAACCCCCCAAAAAACAAAACAGTAAATAGAAACTGTCAAGCAATGACAAACCCAAGGATCCTCTACTACTATGCACTCTGTAAAGATAATGAATGCTAACTAGAATATCAAAGATTACTTTCCTAATAATAAATCCACCGAGCTCTAAATCGTGGTTTTCACAGTTATCTTCCCATTCTGGAATCCTGAACAACTATGGCCTATGTTTATTTAGAATTAATATAAGGACTCTGACACTGATGCAAATGACATTAGGTCACTGTCCAAGGAAAGGGCATATATGAAATATCTATACATGTGAAAACAGAATAATCTATATTACAGTTTAAAAGGATATATTTGTGTAATGAAAAGAGTGACTTGCTTAACATAAAATCTTGGTCATTTCTGGCTAAACATCAATTTAATTATTTCCATTTTGATTCTGTTTACCTCAGAATTGTTTGTTAATATTTTAAGACTGTGTTATACATAACTATGCTTTGCTACTCTTCCAAGATTTATATTATTAACATATTTGATGCATATTTTAATTTAGTTGAGATAGAAAATTTATGTAAAGAAACACATCATTATGAAACTGAATACCATACTGTTAAACTCACTTTACAAAATTAAAATGAGTTGGTGTTTTAGAAAAATTGAAGTTTTTTTTTTTTAAGATTTATTTATTATTTATTTTTGGCTGCGTTGGGTCTTAGTTGCGGCACACAGGATCGTCGTTGTGGTGCGTGGGCTTCTCTCTAGTTGTGGCATGCAGTTTTTCCCTTCTCCAGTTGTGGCACCCAGGCTCTAGGGCACGTGGGCTCTGCAGTTTGCAGCACTTGGGCTCTCTAGTTGAGGCGTGCGGGCTCAGTAGTGTGGTGCATGGGCTTAGTTGCCCCGCGGCATGGGGGATCTTAGTTCCCCAACCACGGATTGAACCTGCGTCCCCTGCATTGGAAGGCAGATTCTTCACCACTGGACCACCAAGGAAGTCCCTTAAGTATATTTTAAAGGATCTTTTTGTTAGTTATTTGGCTGTTACCAAATACATTTGGTAGTTTAGTAGATCATTTGTAATTATACAACTATTAAAAACTGGCTATCAAAAATATATTTTTTATATTTAATATTGTATCTATATGAAATGATGGATGTTCACTAAACACTGTGTTAATCATTTCATGTATGTTAGTCAAATCATTATGCTGTACACCTTAAACTTCTATGGTGTTGTATATCAATTATATTTCAATAAAACTGGAAGAAAAAAATTAGCTATCAATATACCTTTCTGTCATTATAACTGCTAGCATCAGTGTATGAAATACAAGTAATATTTACCATAACAAGTATGAAGAAAACCTGAGAAAAATGAACACTCACTTTGAGTGTTAACCAATTTTCATAATTGCAAATCTAAAAACTAGTAGGATGTCTTTGCCAAGTTTCCATGAAGGACAGCATGGTATAGTTTTTTACATAGTTTATTTTTATAGGGAAGGAGCTGTTCTTCACCAATTGGCAGTAAAAGGACAATACTCGAAGTCTAAATTCAAACAAACAGGGCAGTGGTTTATAACAGTCAGTGCTGGACTTGCACTGAAACATCTTAACCCTGTCTGTCGAGTTCAGGGGAAGATTCATATTCCACTCTTTTCTCTCTTCCCAAATGGGCCCAATGCCCTTTTGGGTGTGGAGGGGGAAAAGTATTGCTCTTTGAATGTTTTCGTCATCATAGTCTTAGTACATAAACACATTGCTAAAGAAAGTTTGTGACAGACCCAAAGCGAACAGCCACAGCTCAGCGTGAAGTGAATCAAATCCCCCTGTCTCTTAGCAGGATGGGGCTGCCAATTTCTGGGCAGCAGGGCCTGGAGATGCACTGAGTGCACACACTACAATGGATGGCTTGCTCTGCTCCCCACCATGCTAAGGAGATCAGGACATAATTTCTGCCTCAGCCATTATGAGTAGAACAGATGTTTTCAAGGTTTGGAGTAAGGGTAATATAAGCCAGCTGGGTACTATTGGGACTATAAAATAGGGGATAGTCTGTGCAAAACTGGTGAATTACTGAGCCATTTGAGCAGGAATGGGCCTACCGAGAAGTTGATTATGTATAATCCTTATATTTAGGAATCCTGGGAAAGATAGGGGGCCAGTCAGGGTTCTCATTCTGAGGATTCCTGCGTCAATTACAAGGCTAGTTAGAGTTTTACATTAATTCTACTTTAGAATTGGTCACGGGGGGCTCAGTGTCTTAGTATTGGACTGGTTTCCCAGATGCTCTCCAAACTAAGAATTTATGCCTGACTACATTCAGATTGAGATAAAGCCCCTGTGCCTCTGCTTGTTTGAGATTACATCTCTGCCTCTGAATGGAAATCCACCACCTGTGTGGGTAGGGGTGCTTGAACTTTCCCCTAGAACCCAATTCAATTAATTTAGCACTTACATGAGCTGAGGTGATTAAGGTTAGAAAAAACCCCAAAATACTGGAAACCAAAAACATTCTTGACAAAGAATGAAAACTCAGTTACTGTCCATCCTCAAGGAGTTTGGGGATTGGAATCAGAAGGCATGTTCCGATGCATTTTCTCTACTGAATGGCTACATGGTTTTGCACAACTCATTTAACCCATCTAGGCCTGTTTCTTAGGCTGTGGAATGGGGCCAATAATATCTATTTCCTAGAGACGCTGTTAAAAGCACAAATTATATCTTGTTTTTTGTTTTTTTTTTGCAGTACGCGGGCCTCTCACTGTTGTGGCCTCTCCCGTTGCGGAGCACAGTCTCCGGACGCGCAGGCTCAGCGGCCATGGCTCACGGGACCAGCCGCTCCGCGGCATGTGGGATCTTCCCGGACTGGGGCATGAACCCGTGTCCCCTGCATCGGCAGGCGGACTCTCAACCACTGCGCCACCAGGGAAGCCCACAAATTATATCTTATGTGGAAGTATTTTTTTGAAATCTCTAAGTGGTACAAAATAATTGTTATTTTATTTCTAAATATGCACTTTTCCACGAATTTCTAAATATGCACTATTATATTCCCTTTGCAATATATACCCTTGGCAGTAGGTTATAGAGAAATAGAATATTTAAATCTATTTTAAATTGTTTCTCATTAGACTAGTCACTAAAATTCTTCAGATCAACTTAAAACCTTTAGTAAAATGTAAAAGAATATGTTGCACAATACAATATGGTAAAATACTACAAACATTCATTCATTTTCAGGGCATACCGAACCATCAATTAGAACTTTAAAAGTTCTCCAAACTTTGGCAGATTACCAAACATTTTCCTTAGGAAAACTTAATAATGCAAGATGTGTGCCACCACTTTTCTTACAGATGAACTGTATATCTATGTATTTATGTTAAAGAGCCAAACAAAATGTGAACTGAAAGAATTTCAGAAAATTGCTCTCAGTGATTTTAATACCCAGCTGTTTTTGTTCAGCATCTATTCAAACTCATGTCATTTGCGAGACAATTAAAATCTAAACAACTTCGTAAGACAGTTAAATGTCTAACTGTGAGATACGTGAGCTTTAATATGACAAGAAGAATACTTTGGAATTCAGGGCTACTTTATTTTGAGTATGGTAAAAATATAGCAGGTTTTCTTGAGTAAATGATTACAAATAACATGTGACTTCCTGAGTCTTAGCTTTTTTTTTTTTAACTGTTGAATTGGAGACAGTTTTAATAACGGAAACGTCCAGCATAAATGAGGGTACAAGAAAACAAGACTCTATTGGTTAGGATATAAATTGACAGGATTATTTTGGTTGAATAATTTCGCAGTATCTATTTTAAAATTTTAGTGTTTAATGCAACCGTACCCAGAAATTCCACTTCTAGGTATCTGTGCTATAGACAAAAATAGCATGAGTGCTTGAAAATATATGTACAAGGCTGTTTACCACAGCATTTCTTGTTATAGAAAAAAAAGAGGACAAATTTCCATACATAAGGATACTTAAATGAATTACAGTAGAGCCACATGATGAAATACTACACAAACATGAAAAAGAACAAAATTGATCTGGAACGTGGATGAGCTGCTATCTTAAGTGGAAAACACAATTAACAGAACATATTATCATGTGAGTCTTAGCTTTTGACTGACTTATGGTGAGTATATATCAGGTAATTAAGAATTTATTTTTGGTAAAATAAAGGTATAAATTCTGCAGATGGCTCTATATATTTCTTTCTATCCCTAGGCTTCCTAATTAAATTAATGATGATGTTAATTATTATTTTTACTTCATTATTTTAGCATTGACCAATGACAGTTTTTAAAATCACTTAAATATCATCCTTATTTGTTTCCATCTGTCAATCAAAAATATTTTTCTACTTTGCTGTTAAATGGGTTTCCTTTACTTGAAAAGCAGAACACCCTGTAACTGACAAGAATTTGCCATTCAGAAAAGCATCGACAGGAAACATCAGTGAAAATTCCTCAATATAACAAGTCTTTGGCCACAATTCAGGATAGCATTTTTCTAAGGCTGCTCCCTATACGCTGCTGGAAATGTTAATGATTTCACCTCTGTACTTGTAAAAGTACTTACAATTGCCTTCACCATAGTTTAATTAGGTTTTCATCAAAGATGAACACTGAGGCACCTCTTAATATTATCTCCCTGGGGTCTAATGGCCCTGATGATTCTTTCAGACATCTGTAGCCTTACAATTTAGTTTTGACGATATCCTTTTAGTTGGAAGGAGTATATTGGGCATTTGGGCAATGCCAGCTTGCAGAGAGCTGGTGGCAGATGGAATGAAATCTGCCTGGTATGCCTTCCCCTCCACATGAGCAGAGAGCCATCCATTTCCTCCATTAAGGAGTTGTCACTCAGCCCACCCAGCTGGAAGACCATTTTTGATAGCCAAGCTGGCTGGTGGCAGACAATTCAGATACAAAGCACACTTTAAAAGGAGCTAAAACATCATTTGTAGGAAAATTGAAAATGCACAGCTTCCACCACAGCCAATTTTTTAATGACTGTAATATTTTAAGTGATTATTTTTGCCACTTCAGATTGCTCCTTAGAGAGGGGAGGTTTTTAAATTAAAATCTAGGCAACGCATAACAGTTGAGATATGAGGAGCAGAGGAAAGAGAAATAAGATGAATAAAATTAATTAAAATGGCATTGTTGGCAGAGCCATAAATTAGCCACTGGTTGGAAATAAAATATATTGGTATAGGAGTTTCTGGATTAAACTGGTATGTATGACTGAGTGACTAGAAATGGACTGATCTACACCCTACAAATCATTGTGTTCCCTAAGCCTTTCACCATGCTATAGCTATTATCATATAGAAATATATATATTTCCTACATCCTGGTTCAATGGATTTAATGGTACAGACTTTCATGCTTATAAAAAAAATAGGAAGAGAATGATTTCTCTCATGAGGCAAAATGAATTTCTGTCATTTTCCACACGTTCAATTTCTAGGTAATTTAATGCCAGTTAAAAAACTGAAAACTTGGCTATAAACACAGTCCAGGTGCAGGAGGGCTGAAGTGCATTTTCTCTAGTCAACACAATAGATTCAACCACAGTGAGCAAATTTTAGGGAGCTTAAAAAGTGTTTCTTTCTCATTATTTTATGGATTCATTAAGCATTTGAACCACTTTGTACTACGATTCATAAAGATTCAATTCATGGTATATTTTGTAACAAGTGTGTAATTATTTGGCAATAGTTATGACAACTCTAAAATGGCAATAGTGACAGATTTGAATTGGAGTAATTAGAGAAAGAATAACAATGTAAAATTCCATAGGGCAGTTGTTAACCTTGTCTGTAGGGATCAACTTAACTTTCAGAGCATCTGAAGTTTTCAGAATGGCCTCCTCAAATTAAGGCCAAGAATGCCAGGCGCAACGTGGGAAGCTGCAAGATACTGAGGAACAGAAGGGCTGGGGCTTTATAATACAATGTAGTTGGCTTTGAAAATCAAAGCTGTTTGATCTTGGAGAAGCCACTTAACCTCTCTGAGCCTCTATATTTTCATCTGTGAAATGGGGCAATTGTGAGGATTAGATGAGATAGTGTTAAGTAACATGCTTATTCTAAAGACTGATGAATCTTAGGAAATCAGTAAATGCTAATTCCCTTCCTTCTTTCGTCCCTTATCTTCATTCATTTATTTAAAAAACCTTACCTTAATGAGTGCCGCTATGCAAATAATTGGGCTATGTGCTGTGCTAAGTACAAAGATGATGGGTAATGTTACTATGTTTTGGATGTTCAGACAGAATAAAATAAATTTCACATTGAATAACGTATTAACTTAATTAGTGATTAAACGTGTCAGCTTCAGACCATAAACAAACAAGAAAAGGGTGCATAGTCAAGGAGGCTCTGGGGATTTGTTTGGTTATTTTTAGTAGAATTTATCGAAATTATTTGTTTCTGTGTTACTGCCACTCTTGTCATGGTGATTTGGCTCAATTCCATGTTTCACTAATGCTATTCCACATTAATTACTGTACAAATAGGCTGCATTGGGGGGAAATTGTGAAAAGCACACTACTTACGTTTAACCCTTCATCCCCAAAGTACTCTTATTAGCTTAAAATATATTCTGGCTCATTCTACAATATCACGTAGCCACCTCTTGGGGGAAACATGACAATAAGAGCAATGCAATCCAAAGTGAAGAACATCCCAAGCAAAGGGAATTTACAGAGACAGCATGCAATTAACCAAGCTGGAATCTGGCCAGAAAATCATAGGTAACATTCCGATTCTTAATGGAAAAAGACATGGGAACATGGTCTCGCCACAAGTCTTACTGAGCTCAGGTTTATCCTCATTAGAAAGCCAGTACTCAAATCCCTCAAGTTACAGACCAGATAGTTTCCAGTACAGCGATTTGCAAAGCACATTTCTGGAAAGCATATCTGATTTCCTCCTGTTTGTCCTTACATTCTAAAAAAGGAAAATCACTGAATGGATTTTTTAAACCTTTTTCTGGGGTGCCCAATTCATGGAAGACAAGTTAGGCATTATAGTAGGCAGATACTGTTCTGCCAGGGGATTATATTCCCAAAAAGCACATTTAAAAATAAATTCTGCTTTGAATGTGATCACCCCTTTCACCATTTGTCTTTGACTTTTTTCACTAGCCTTGACTTGTGTTAAGACTACATTTTCAGGCAAATAAATTTACATATTTTCATAATTTGGATATTATAATCTTTATTCTCCATTAATGATTCAACAGTTTGTGACAATAGTATTAGACAGGTGACAGCAGAATTCCAGAATGAAAGCTCCAATTTTTATTCAGGACTGGAGATCTGCCTAGTGTCCACTGGGACAAGGAATTTGGCAAATGCATAATGTACAAGAGCTATAAGAAAATTAATAGACTCTCTTGCTCTGACTTAATTCTTCTCCTTAATGGGTTGTTGATTCACCTGATGGCTGTTGTCTTCATTAGGGCCTTTTGGTGTTTGTTCAACTAGGAAAATTGACACTATCATTGGATATTTATCAACAGTAAATGGAGGAGAGAGGAAGCAGTCTAACTGCAAGTAGAAATACTTCTAAATTCTGTATACTTAGTTACTCCCAATCCTTGGCACACATCTGCAAAATTTAATAATTTACTTTTTAAGAAAATTTCTTTTAAATACATTTGAGCACAGCCTATTCTAAAGGACAAACCTTCACAACAGAATCTGTGACATTTAGTACTGATTTACTTCTCAACACAAGTTGACATAAAAGTGTAAAAGGAGTAATCTGGAATTCTTTTCTATCCATACAATGAACTAGGGTAATAAATAGAAAAAGATTAGCAGATACAGGCACAGCAATCAGAGTGGGAAGATTTCTTAAAAATAAAAAAATACGAGGAACAGCCCATATCTCCTAGTGATCTGCACTTAATCTGTGAGTCAATTCCAGAGTTGACAGAAGCCAGTGATTTATGCCTTTGCAAGCTGAGGGTAACCAGGCTAGCTGAGCAGATATAAACATTTATTAACAGTGAGTGAGCAAAGTGTGCTCTCTCTCTTTCTCTCTCTCTCTCACACACATGCAGATATCAAGGAGTTGTGGATGATTCCTGCTTTCAAAATACAAATTTTGGCTGCCACCAAAGATGGGAGTGAACAAACAAACAAAATGAAGCAGCTGCTTGACCAATATTTACCTCCATGGCATACTGATCCATCTGGAAATTCTGCTTCATTGGGTACTATTAAAAGATGAAGAAAACAGAAAAAAACAAAAACCAAAAAATCTGCTCATAGCTCTGTCCAAATCATTTGTTCCTGGGTTCTCCTCTGAGTACTTTCCTGACCTTTGCAGCTCTTCTCTCTAAGGGTGAGTTACAGAAAGCAGGTAGCTGTAGCAGCTCCAGGCTGACCCTTTAAAATCCTACATTTAGTGTTTTTCTTTGAACTTGAAATTAAGGACATTTTCAGATTGCAGGATGTGCTTTTGAGGAGTTGGGAAGAGATGACTTTGATGGATTTGTCCAGATGTTTCAAGAATGACTAAGGACAATTAAGCACTAAGTACTCAGGGCCTTCACAGACATGCAATGTTCCCCTACCACAGATATAAAACTTGGAGGATAAGGCCTTCCTCATAGTGCTGGCACCTACAGATGATTCATGAAATGTCACCATTACTACTGCTGCTGCTGCTGCTACTACTTATAATTATGGTTATTATTATTTATTAGCCAGTATCCATACCACTCAATGGAGATGGACATGAGAAGCCTACCCAAGGTGAAACATTGATTCTTGATTCTATATGTCTTAAATGGAAGGGGCCAAAACATTCATTTCCCTTAAACCTTGATGACAAAACCAAGACCGTCTGCAATGAGTTGGAGCACCAGAAGTTGCCCTGAGATTAATCATTCCCCCATTTCAGGAAGGAAGAACGTGCCTTCCACTATTAAATGTGGCAAAACACCCACAGCCATCTGATAGAGAGCAGTGCTGTCAGGGGATGACAGCTGTGGCAGCAACAGCAATTCTAGCAACTGCAAATAATGGACTAAGAGAGTATACTCCGTATCTTTAGAATAGACACAACTGACACAAATAATTCTTGATTAGTTTAGAAATTGTATATAAAAGTAATTTAAAAAAAGGATGCAATATTCTATAAAAGAAGGAAATACCATCGTAACTAATAATGAAGGCAGGTGTTTCACTGTCAAGTGGGTTCAGGCTCCTTGCCTTGCTGAGTCCACAATGGACCTGCTGTGGAGACTGCTAATGAGGCTGGTGCTGTGGCTAGCTTTCTGACTTGCAGTACTAGACTTATTGGCATTCAGACCCCCACCTATTTGGTTGTGAACAGAGGCCTGCTTAGGGATTCATGGGAAATAAAAAAATTATGATGGTAATTAGAAGCACGGTAAGAATGTGGTGCCCCTTTTCTTCCAAGTGGGCAGGTTCTCTGGAAAAACACTGGAAGCTGAGTCAGGCAAGGCCATGACCTTGTAAAGAGAATGGAGGAGAAACACAGACAGCTGTCTAGGAAGAACATATTAATTCTGTAACCTCTTACAGTCCTCTTCAGCTTACCAATACAAATAAAAAAGTGCAACAAACATAAGGTCGGGTTCTACATTAAAAGCCGATACTGCTAGACATCTACTTCCTATTAATTACTGAAGAGCCAACAGATGGTAATGGCCTTCTACCAGCCCAGGGCAGATTTAAACTGGTGACCTATAATTGCAGTTCTCCAGATCACATAACTCCTTAAGTTAATTACTCCATTTGGTCTTCTATCCTTCTTCCCTACTTGAGATAAACAAGGACAGGCTCAGATGAAATGAATTAAATAGTACCAAAGAAATTGAAAAAAAAATCTCAAGAAGATAAGGAGAAATATGTACTATGAATGCCAGTGACTCATTTTTATATTTCCTATTTGACCTGCCATCCTCAAACATTATTTTCAACATCAACTGGACACTTTACATACTCACTACTCTCTATTACCTTATTTTATGAATGGCAGCACTTAAAAAATCACTTGTTGTTAATCAAGAAAACTACTATTAATATTATAATTACATAAATGTCATTTCAACTTAATTCCAGTGGAAACTATTTCTTATTTTGATTGCCAAAGTTACACCTACGTGCAATACTTGTGTCCAACCTAATCAATTTACTGCATTTGATTTTGATATTACTTTAATGACATATAAGGATGACATAATTTGTGAGTTCTGTATTTTTTTCTATCGTTGTCTCCCCCCATTGTAGCTATCAGCTCAATCCTTTGCCTTTTACATATTTTCCTCCATATTCACTTCCCTGTAGAGTTTATTTGTTCTCAAAGTTTTCAATGAAGAGGACACATACTTATTAGTCCTTTATATATGCCAGGCACTGTTCTAAGGGTTTTACATGTATCTTCTTATTTAATTATCACAACGTGAGATGGATACTATTACTATCCCTGTTACAGGTGAGGACGCCAAGGAACCAAGAGGTTAAATAACTTGCCCAAAACCACATGGCTAATAAACTGTGAAACCAAGATTTGAACCCAGTTAAGCCCATTTTCTTAACAGTTGTGCTATATCCAGTCCCATTCACAATATTTTTAGCTGCCTGCATGTCATCGCTGAATATAAAATTTATTTTCTTTCCCCACAAACTAGATCTTCATATTTTTTCAGCTTTTCATTCGTTCAATTAGCACAATGTATCATGTACCAATACTGGAGATTCAAGAATGGGAGAAACAGTTCCTGAGCTTAAGAAGCTAACACACTAAACAGGGAAACAGAAACATAACCACAAAGCAATGTTGTAAACACTCTCATAGATGTATATTTACGGCATAACAGAATGTTGAAATGGAACTAGGTTAGTGTTGGATTTGGTTAAGGTGCCAAGAAAATAGGTAGCGACTGCTCCACATTCCAAAGAGAGGTGATGGACCAACTATAAGGACTTAGCAAAAGAGGCGGTAAAATGGCTTAGCCACTTACTCAAATTGAGAGCACACAAGCCTGAAGCTGAAGTATGTAGGCAGCTGGAAAGCAGAGACATGATTCCTTTAGAGAGGGGTGTTGGTGAACTGTGGGTCACACCCATGCCCTCGTCAGGGGAGGAGGGTACCTTCCCCTTGCCTCAAGCCTGGTGCTCAGGACTTCAAGAACACCCCTTGGAAGGGATGCTCTAAAGGCTTAGACTAGTGCCTGGGGCTGCCCGGCAAGTAACAAGAGGGCTGCACTTCAAAGTAATTAACTTCTCTTCTCCCAATGATGATTCAAGGTGAATGTTTACCATAGACTAGAATTGGGCCCATGCACACAAGAGGCAGTCTGGTTTGTCTAAGATCCTGCCCCCAAGGTCTTCCTGGAGGGGCAAGGAGCCCTTAGCAGAAAGAGGCTGAGGTCATGAGTCAGAGGCCCAGTGGCTAGGAGTGGAAGTAGACATGACCTGAGAGATGCATTGGGGAGCTACAGGTGAGAAATTCCCAGTTCTGGTGAAAAGTAGGGGCATTTCCAAAGAGCTTTTTGGTAGAACCAAGAGAGAGCCAGGTTTGATCACTTGCCAGACCAAGGGATCAATAATTCCAGCTTACAGTGTCTGCCTCTTGATTCTTCTCCTGCCTCCTGACCCAGCCCTGGATGGTTCAGAGGCTAAAACTCATGGCGGTTAGCGAGGAGAGAGAAGGAGCTGACCTCTATCTCTATCCCTACTCAGCAGACCTAAGCTGGAGGAGAGGAGAAGATATGGGCGAAGCTTGGAGTTTGCATTATTACGGTGAACTATGTGGTATTCGTTATGGAATGGAGACTGGTGACTAAAGTGATTGATTGCTTTTTTGGTCTAACAGTAGTCTGGGGACCTGCCTTAGGTTTGTGCAAAAAGGATACAGATTAAAAAAGCTGTCTGAGTGAATGTGAATGGTCACTAGCGAGGAAGAAAAATGTTTTTTTGTAGCCAGTCTCCAACCTCAAGTCCTGCTTATTCAACCTCATGGTTACAGCAGCATAGAGAGGAGCCAGATGTTAACTATGCAAAACTTCACCCAGACAATGACATTTGAACTGGGCCCTGAAGGATGCTGGGGAATGACTAGGCATAGAAAAAAGAAAGGTGGAAAAGCATGTCTAAGGGGGTGGGAGTGTGAAATTCTGTGTTGTGTTTGTGAGGCTGGCACACAGGGAAGCAGGAGATGAGGATGAAAAGTTAGGCTGGGCCGAGATTGGAAATCGCCTTGAATTACATGCTAGGGAGTTTGACTTGTCTCCTCTAGGCCTACACAGGAAGCCATCAAAGGTCTTGAGTATGGAGGATGCATGATGTAATTTCTTTTAAGGAATGACCATGTCATTTTTTGTCACTGGCGTCCCTTTGTATGATCCTTGGCTCCAACATCCTTGTCACAGGAAGTCTGCTACCATGAGACTGTTGATTTCTCTTTCTTTAGTGTCCCCCTGTTCTCACTCTATTTCACCTTCCCTATAGGTTACTGCAAATGCCTCCTACCTCCATATGGAAAATATTTTAATACTCCTTTCTCCTTAAGTTCACTTTAGGTCAGCAGTGGTGGACCAGTAACTATGATTGTGAAAATAATATCAGCCGTTGTAGTGTGGAAGAAAAGGAAGCAACCAGTGCCTGGCCTGAACTTACTAAATTCTGATGTATCAAAATCTGTCACCCAGAGAAAGGAATATATAGTACAAATGGAATAAAGCTGGAGCGAGATCAAGAAACACGAGAAAAACAAGAAGCTTTCAGCCTATAGCCAGAGAATGATGGTGAAGAAAATAGGCAAATAAATTAACAAATAGATGATGGGAAGAAACACGGGACCAATAGGGAGCATGTCAGTTTATATTTACTACTTGTAAGAGCAAAGTTATGTGGAGCTGAGAGCAAGAGTTCTGAAATCGGATTCCTGTATTTGAACCCTGGCTCTGCCACTGGAAAAGGGGCATTCTGGACAAGTTACTCAACACGTCCATGTCCACTTTCCACATCTGTAAAATGGGGCTAATAGAGCACATTTTTATAGGTTTATAAAGATCAACTATATGAGATTATACATATATAATCTCACACACACATCTGGAAGAGCAAGTCCCTAGAATAATAAGTGAACGATAAAAAGTAGCTGTTCAGACTTCCCAGGTGGCACAGTGGTTAAGAATCTGCCTGCCAATGCAGGGGACACGGGTTCGATCCCTGGTCTGGGAAGATCCCACATGCTGCGGAGCAACTGAGCTCCTGTGCCATAACTACTGAGCCTGCTCTCTAGAGCCCGCGAGCCTCAACTACTGACGCCCGCATGCCTAGAGCCCGTGCTTCGCAACAAGAGAAGCCACTGCAATGAGAAGCCCGCGCACCGCAACGAAGAGTAGCCCCCGCTCGCCGCAAATAGAGAAAGCCCGCGTGCAGCAATGAAGACCAAAGCAGCCAAATAAATAAATAAGTAAATGAGGAAATTGTTCACGTTCAGAGCAATTAAAAAAAAAGGAGCTATTATTATTTAACCAAAGGATATCCTATCTGTGCTTGGACAATTTTCCTTGAATAAACTCTACTTTGTAATGATGCACACTTTCTTGATTGCTGTTAGACTCGATCTTCGATTTAGTTAAGATGTAAACATCTTGGAGAGTTTTAATGAATATAGAAAAGATAACGTATAGGTTGAACAAACAAACACCCTCAAAACTAAAAAGTCCAAAATAAAGCAATGTTCAAAACATGTCCTATGACCAATAGGAACATCGAGATATGCCTTCTAATTGGTTGTATTCGGTTTTCATCTCAGAGGCCACCCAGTAAAGGAACAATATTTGGTGGAGAAATTGCATACAATTTAAATGAACAATTTTTATTTCTAGAACTCCAAATCACTTGGCAAAAGCAATTTTTCATGCTTAAATGTTTGAGCCAAAAAGCAAAAGGTTGGTCATGCAAATGAGTTAAAATGACAAACTCTTAGATTTTATCATTGCACTTATTTGAAATTTTAAAAAGAAATATCAGCGGGACTTCCCTGGTGGCCCAGTGGTTAAGAATCCACCTTCCAATGCAGGGGACGCGGGTTCGATCCCTGGTGGGGGAACTAAGATCCCACATGCCGTGGGGCAACTAAGCCTGCACGCCACAACTACTGAGCCTGCACGCTCTAGAGCCCGTGTACCACAACTACTGAGCCCACACGCCACAACTAGAGAGAAACCTGCACTTTGCAATGAAGAGCCCTCCTGCCACAACGAAAGATCCTATATGGGGCAACTAAGACCCGATGCAGCCAAATAAATAAATTAATTAAAAGAAAAAAAGAAACATCAGAGAAAAGTTTCTACTTGATAGCCAAAGACCCTGGTATAAATCATTACTACAATGACTTTTTTCTTAGTAGGCCTAGGTAACTAGGCATGTCTCAAACATGTGATTAGTAAGCTTATGAGTAAGATGAGAGACCACAAAGCAAAAGTATACTCCACACAAAGTTGTAATTTAAGTAACCATTACTATGAAGCAAAACCACACTTCATGCATTTTTATCATGGGTGGTACCAAAGTACAGTGCATTAAGGCACCAAAAAGCTAATTAGATTAGTATAATGATGACTTACAAAACAAGGCATAAAAAGTACATTTATATAGTAATGGGAACTGAGACCAAATAATCACTGATGATTATCACGGGAAAAGGATGTGAATCCCAGGCCCCGAGGTCTCCATGTGTTTCCTGGGTTTCTTCTTGCCAATGTTGAACAGTGACAACAGAAATCCTTCTCTTAATCAAGTAGTAGTGGGATATGACATGGGATATCCTTACAAAGGTTCTTTTCCATACCCATATGAAAGGCAACCATGGACTCTCTTTAAAGGAACCAAATTTTTAGAGTCTTTGTCAAAACAAATTTCCATAAGGTGTCCTGGGTGTTTTCTCATGCTGAGCAAAGATGATGCCTGTTCCTAATGCTAGTCAACTGGTGTAATTTCATCAGCTTAAAACAAAACATCTACAGTTTGATTTGTTAAGCAACAAGATATTGTGTCAGGGGAGTTTCCTAAAAAGGTGAAGGTTTTCTAAATAATTTGGAACCATTTTGAACCATGTTTCTAGAATTCAAATAAATTATTAAAAGGAGATGAGCATCTTAGATCTTTACATTCTGCTTGGGACTCCTCCTGTGACCTCACCTCCATGGAGCACAAGATTTTTTTTGTACCAGTGAGTCACATTTTAAAAAATTCTCCAATCTGCATCTGTACTTTATTTGTATATACTGGAAACTTGAGAGAGTCCAGTTGAGGGTCTAATGGTATTTTTAAATATTGCCTAGGCACAATTTCTTACTCTACACACTCTCTGGACAGACAAGTTCATGATTTCAATTATCATTCAAAAGGTTGATAATTGCCAATTTTGGATCTTCCTCTGAGTTTCTGATCCATACATCTAACCTCCCACCAGATGCTGCTTCTTGCCTGCCCCCCGCAGGATTATCAAAATCAACATGTCCAAGGTGAATTCAGCTCCTGTAATCCCGTTCCTCTTCCTGTTTCCTGTTTCAACAAATGGCATCGTTGTTGAAACAACGATGCCCAAACCTTGTCCTTGACACCTCCCACTCCATCATCATCTCAGTCAGTCCCCAATCTTCTCCATTTCCTCCTAAAAATCTCTGAATCCATCCATATTTTCCCATCATCTCTCCCCTACTTCTGGTCAATGTGATCACCCATAGGACTACTGTTTGCAGCCTTCTATTTGGTTTTCCTGTATGCACTCTTTCCCTTCCATTCTGTCCTCCAGCCTCGAAGGGATATTTCAAAACTCAGATCTAATTATCTGACTCTTATTCAGAGTACTTCAGCGACTCCCTATCAACTTCAGGATAAAGTTCAAACTCTACAGCAGCTTTCAAGAGCTTTAAGGTTTCACCACTGGCCATATCTTCAGACTTTATCACAAGTCTCAACTCAAAATCTGCTAGACAACTATTTGGAACGTTGTCCAAGGCCTCTGCTTTGTGCTATCACCTTCCAGCCTTTATGTATGTGATTTATGATTCTAGAAACACTATTCCTCCCTCCTGGCCAATTTGAAATTACCCTTCATTCTCCGCTTGTACCCCTATTCTCTTGGATAGTCTTCTTAATCCCTCAAGTCTGGATTTGGTACTGTATGTTGTATTTCCACAGCACTCTAAACTTTCCCAGCAAATCAACAATGATGCTACTTTGCACATGCATGTTGACATGTCTAACTCCCCCACTAAACTGACAGCCAATGAAGGGAAGAGACATATCTGCCTTTTTGTGTTTATATTCTCTAGGTTCAGCCCAATACATGGCACCATGGATTCTCAAAAATACTTGTTAAAGGGATAAATAAATGAATGATTTTCCATGCTTACAAGGGAGGGTAAAGTAATATTACCTGTTCTTTTAATAGTGGCTTTAGTAAAACTGTTATCTTTGTACAATTTGGTTTAGTGAGCTTTAGGTTTTAGAGGAGAGGAGAAGGAACAAAAGATAGATCAAACCTTCACTGTAGCTCCTGGGAAGAAAAGCCAGTTGCCCGTGTCTATTGGATCCAGATTATCTTCTAAAACAACTTGTCTGTGAGCTGAGTTGATGACCAGGACGTTATCTAAAGCCCAGCAGGCTTCATATACTTCACCTACTCGGAGATTTTCCTGCTTCCACTGAAACTGGACGTTCTCCCCTTTGGCGTCTTCAGGAAGGTAGAGGATATGGACGATTGTGCTGACATTGGAAGGGGCTCTGGAAAGACGAGAACTGGTGTCACAATAAAGTTCAACAGTGTCCACTTTACTTTTCTTAGAGATCCTTTTTGTTTCTTAATTAAGACTGTGGTTTTCTTATCTTAAAAATATTGTACACATTACAGATTAAATACTAACAATCACATACCCCTTAAATCTTTTAATACATGCTGATTATTAAGATGTTCGTATTGAGTGATGAAAGTTTAAATATTAAATGTCTTAATGAACTTTACGTTTAACACAAGGCAGGCAGTAAGCATATTCAGGCAAGCCAGTAAAGGGATAATTGAAGAGAAAATGGTACACAACTGCCATGGCTCCTGTAAAAAATCAAAGTGTATCCAGCACAGTTTTTTGTGAATGGTAGACACTCAATCTAAAACCATATACTTGGGACTTCCCTGGTGGTCCAGTGGTTAAGACTCTGTGCCTCCATTGCAGGGGGCACACGTTCGATCCCTGGTCGGTGAACTAAGATCCCGCATGCCGTGAGGCCAAAATAAATAAATAAAATAAATAAAAGCACTTTAAAAAAAAATAAAAATAAAACCATATATTTTTTATGATACTGAGAAGAAGAAAAGGAGAAAAACTATAAAATTATCTTAATTTTAATTCTTATTTTGAAATTTTGCATCTATTAGAGATCATTGTATGCTATATGTTTCATAATCAGTCTTTATGTAATAGTTATTTTATTTATAGTAACCAGATACATTTTTGTTTTGAAAATGTCAGATTTGCCATGAGAATTAAATGCTCTCATTTTGAATTCTTTAGAATTCCATGCAGACCAGTCTTTAAAAACATGATATAATTTAACATGATTTTTATATTACATCTGTTACATCTAGGTCCTTTTGCTATATATACTTTTTTTTTTTTTTTTTAATTTTTTTTTTTTTGCGGTACGTGGTCTTCTCACTGTTGTGGCCTCTCCCGTTGCGGAGCACAGGCTCCGGATGCGCAGGCTCAGCGGCCATGGCTCACGGGCCCAGCCACTCCACGGCATGTGGGATCTTCCCAGACCGGGGCACGAACCCGTGTCCCCTGCATCGGCAGACGGACTCTCAACCACTGCGCCACCAGGGAAGCCCTGCTATATAATATTTTTATTAGACATTTTATTCTACTAAAGTAGAAACCTGCTACAGTAAAAATGATGGCTTTAGCCAAGATTAAAAGTAGTACTAAAATACAAACTAGTAGTATCCAGGGCTTACTATAAATCAGTTTTGAAAGGACTAGAGAAAAGCCATAATTTTCACTCACCAATGAAGCACATAGAAATCCGCAGAATTGTCTGTGCAGGTTATGAATGGTGTACCTTACCTTTGGGGGTAATCAATTCCCCTTTCCTTTAAAATATTTAATGATGACTATGTTTTTAACTTCAAAAAGAATTTAATGAAGAAGCTACATTTTAGTTTAGGAAGTGATTGAAAATATGTCCACTCTGATCACTAATAGTAAATTTGCATTAAATGAGTATGATAGTTTGGTGCCTGGACTAAAATTGAAAGTCTCATTTAGTGAAAAATAAATGGAATCAACTGAGTGTGATTTTTATATCTTGTAATTAAATGTGTACACTCACTATTTGCCATATCAAAAGCGTGTAGCTGTTTTTCAGCAAGAAACAGCACTACAATGTATCCAAACTATGGTGTATAACTATTAGAGAAAAAATGGAGGCATGAGTAAAACTTCCAATACTTATGCTGCTTTGCTTAAAGCCATTTATATAAATCAGTATTTAATATGAATGCATTTTCATAATAACTACTAGAAATTAGAAGGAAGAGCAAAATGCTCTGTTATAAAATTGGCAAGTGGCACAGCGTGTCAGAGCTTGGCTTGTACCAGGTATCTATAAATAATATCTTATCCTGCCACAGAGGGAGACAATCTATTAAAATCCATGAGTTAGAATCATTTTTCTCAGTTTTTGGTTAGACTAGAGCTTGAACATGTGAGACTTTTATTTTTATTTGAAATACTACTAGAAACTTTGGACAGATTGGTTTAATATTAAAGACTAAGAACCTAATATTTATTCTTCTCTCCCAAATAAATCACAATTCTTTCAATATGGAAAAATGGTAAGGAAAATAGCATGAGAAAAAAGAAAACTGTCACAGAACTGATGGAAAATGTTCTACGTGAGTCATGCTAATTTAAGAACTAAACTGATCAGAATAACCACTTAATAAAATTTCAAGGTATTTTTTCCTTTAAATACCTCACCATACCTGAAATTAAGCAGCCATTTTGAATTTTATTTTATGATTTAAACTACACAGAAATAGTTACCATAGTTTGAGTTTTGCTAAACTTAATCAAATATTTTCAACCTGAATGAACTTCTCCCTCTTTAAGCATCAACCTAATTTTCTTTTTTCGAAGGGATTTTTTTAAAATAAAGAAGATGGAATAAATGATTACAAGTCGCATCACAATTATGATAATAGAATTTTAGAACTGGCCTTAGGGAAGTTAGAAGGAAAATGACAGAACTAGAGATTGGATCCAAAGGGCTATTAACTCATTATCATCACAGACTGGAAGGAATTTAGGTGGTAATCTGATATATTGCTAGGCCTATAAACCAGGCCACAGCCAGGCCACCTAAAGAGATGGGTGGTGATGTTATTTTGGGGAGCATTCCATCAGAAAGGTTACTACCTCAAATGTACTTTTACCAAAAATAAATAGTTTGTTATAGCTACTACTGACAGTGGTAAGTATTGAATGGAAAATGACACTTTTAACAATACCTTGTTCAAATAGAGCAGCTAATGATACGTGCATCAATGTAATTCAACATAATTAACAACCAGAGTGCGTTTAACCATGAGGATAAAGCCAGTGGTAGAAAGAAGGGAAACAGGGAAGCAGAAATCCACCTACGTCAAAATTTATGAAGATACTTTAAATGATAACAAACCTAATTTTCTCAAGCTGAATCCAGTCCACAGTATTATTCTTGGCATATGACACAATGATGCAAGGGTCTGAATAACTAAAGCGACATGAACCTGAACCTGTAAATAGCAATAACAATGAATTTCAAAGTTAATACAGTGTAATTACATATTATCCTTCCTGATAAATACGCTAGATAGTTTTCTAACCCCGTAGATAGTTATCTGATCATTTCCCCATTCTTCTAACTATGCTAAAATTTCTTGTAATCTGTTCTGATAAACATTATTTGATAAATAATTTTAAGAGTTGAAAAAAGGTAAAAAAGGTGAATTTCAGGTCTCTTTAGAAATACATGAACTTCTAAATTAAATTTCAATACAAGCGTTCAGTTCTATGCCAAGAAATATCTAAATGTTATAGAATGATTAATATGGATCTTACAAGTCAATATCAATAATGATTTCATTTAATGGCATGTGAGCCATTCAGCTGTATGAAGAATAAAAATAGCACTCTTCTTCTGTGTGTGTGTTATTTAAATGATGAGGCAGTATGTGAGAAACTAAAATACTGTAAAGTAAATTCAAATACTAAATGAATGAGAGCTATTAGAGATATGATTGATATTATTCTACTACAGCCCAACATTAAAGATTTAAAAGAGAGACGTTATGTCCCATTGTGGATATCCGGTCATTGTTTTTCACTATTATTTTCAATACTGGAGATATGATTACCAAAGAAAGTTTTAAAACTCTGATAAGAATTTGTTTTTACATGTTCATTGAATACATACAAGAAAGCACAATTTGACTGTAATATCAAAGATCTTCATAGATTCCGAAACCAGCCATGAAACATAAGCCAGGAGTTTATTGTAACTCAATAGCAGGGTTTTTTATACTATATTAAAAACAAATGAACCAAAATAAAAAGAAATAGCGCAATTTATTTTTAACTCTCATCCATCTGCTAGAGGAGTCCTGGTTTCAGCAAATGGCATCTGTTGGTTTTTACATTTGTAGTACTCAGGAGTTCCAAGCTTTAATCAAACTCATTTATTTTATTTCAGTGGTGTTTAGTACAACACCAGTTAGTGTGCAATTGTCAAAGCTGGCAGTGTGCTAAAAAGGCCAAACAGCAGTTTTCCTAGATTTATTTGCACAGCTAAGATGTAGATGAAAACGCACGAGAGAAGGCTACTGAAAGGAAAGTTCCACAGCAACCCTGAGCTCAAACAGAAACCTACTTTATGCCATTTTGATCATTGCTAAGTTCCACCTTTCTTAAGCAGCTGCTTAAAATAAATATTGAACTGTGGCGCCAGAAATGGAAACAGCCAGGATTATGTGAGACAAACTTCAACACCAAGAAATATGAGGTCTGACAGACAATCTGTCTTTTCAAAAGACAGTTCAAACTAGCCTAAAGAATGTAAACGGTATTTATGTGCTTCCTTCGTGTTTTATACACCGTAAGTACTTAAAAGCAAATGTATAAGGTGAATCCCAAAAAAGGAAAGGATAGAACAAATGATAACCAAAAAATGTTCCTTACAGAAGCAATTCAATGGAAATTATTTACAAATTGAAAAAAGAGAAGGAAAGCTGATAAACATGAAAATAAAAATGTGTCTAAATATGACCCTGATGACCAATATGACCCCTTTCCTGTCTATTTTCTTATGTTACCATCTCAGTGTTGCGAGAATAAGTTTACTATGCACCCATAAAACAAAAAAGGTACCTGGCCGGTGACTCACTTTTCCTTAGTCATTAAACTCTTTTGTACCTCAACTATTAATATCTTCTGAACTCATCTCCGCCTCACTATTGTCAATGGACTCTCAGTAGCTCTTGCCAAAACTTTTTAATAATGATTAGCTGGTCTCCCTGTCTTCAGCCTTACATGTCCTCACCCAGGCCCACTCTTGCCAGTGCTCTTCCTACAAGTGAACTGAATTGTTACCTCCCTGCTTATAATCCTTCAACAATTTTTCAGTCCCTTCAGGAGAAAGCAGTACTTCTACCCCAGTGAGATAAAGGTGCACAGTTTCTAGAGATCAAATGTGTACCCTGGAAAACAGAACTAGCCCAGGGTTCCCATGTGAAAAGATAGCTCAAAAGCCACAGGGACTCCCAACAAAGGAGTGGACAATTAGAAGACCAGGACTGAAGTGTGTGGTACGAATGGACAGCCAGAGGAGAGGTACTGCCCATGCCAAGGGAACTTCCCCTCCTGGAAGAAGCGCCACCCAAGAGAACCAGTCGGCTTTGGAAAGCTGCCTCCCTCTGGGAGCACTCCCCATCAAACTACCATCCCAAATGGTACCAAGCCAGTGAATAAATGATTCTCCATGCCTACTCCTAATACAGCTGTTCCACATAGACTGGGTGAATTTCTTCTTCACATAAGCCCTTCTGAATTGCAGCCCCACTGTCACATAGACTTCTGTCAACAGAATAAGATTTCCCCTTGCCCAGGTTGACAACGGTTGCTTGACTCTGTCTGTGATAAAGGGAGGAAAGAGTTAATTTACGTCTACGTGCCCAGATGCCTAACGCCACCCCCAACTCCCTGCCCCCAGATCCGGTGGTGCAGAGCTATCACATACCTCAAAGCACCTCTGATGCAGTGACGAGACAATAATGAGCAGGTGCCACCTACAACAGGTACTTCTTTCTTTCCCCTCTTAAATCGAAGATGTTTAATTGCCAAAGCTGATATTTAACACCAGAAAGGAAAGACAAACCCAAGTGAAAAATGCAAAATATCCTCTCACTTGCAGATCCATTTTCTCTCTTTCAGATTACTTCCAATGTAATTGTAATCCTTCACTCTAAAGTAGTAATTTTGCAAGGATTTAAACAATTGCTGAAGGAGGGAAGATACTGTAGAACCATGGTTATAAAAGTATGGCCTGAGAACCATGATGAACTTAAACAGGTCTAAAAATTCAAACTCTTTCTTTGGTTCTTACCGACAAATGAGGAAATTCCATATATTTTCATTTTTACCCACATCAAGGATACAAGTAGCCTACAAAGTGATTAAGGGTTCCTAAAGTTTGATACTCATAGATAAAACTGATGAACTTCTAGAACTTACTGAGGACCCCCATCTAACAGTCTAGGATATCTGGCTCCAGTGTAGAGCTACAAACACCAGGATTACTGCAATATCCCCAGTTTGGGGGAGGACAGGATATTTTGTGTTAAAGGTACCTCATGAATGTTGTTTCCAGTTGGTCTTGGTTGTC
Organism: Neophocaena asiaeorientalis asiaeorientalis; assembly: GCF_003031525.2. NCBI lineage: Eukaryota > Metazoa > Chordata > Mammalia > Artiodactyla > Phocoenidae > Neophocaena > Neophocaena asiaeorientalis. The sequence continues at coordinate 135,952 of NW_020172463.1, read as the reverse complement.
AATTCTTGATTTTAAATTGACAAATAAAATGATAAAGATAAACCTACATGAATTTACTGTAACTGTCATTTACATTACTATTGATTATTTAGTCAACCCCACAGCACATAATGATGGATACTTTTTTCAGCAGCATTTCTGGCCTATTATTGTCTTACAGTTTGTCCTATGGCTTAAGACATATATGCACTGCAATATAACTACAAGCCATCTCTACTCTTTTGTGAAAGGAGATATCTACATAATGCCTTGAAACTATCTTGCAACAAAACTACCTTTCATTGATGATGTCCTGAATCTGTGCTATTGAATTTGTGCCTATGAATTTATGCTATTTTAATAACTTGCTCTGCATTATCAAATTATGTATAAAAATACTGGGTTACTTTTTAAATTTTTGGAATTTTAACATACAATCATATGTCTAAGTTCCTTTTTATTAGGTTAACAATGCACCATGTATAGTTAAGAAAAACAGAGACCCAGACAGTAATGCCCTCATCTTTTCAACCACTGCACCAGTGTTTTCTGCCTTCCTCCTGTTATACTGGATGAAGTGTTTCTGTTCTTACCAATGGTGAACCTTCTCATGTGGTCTAGATCCCATCTTCTCTTGTTCTTTAAGATTTCCCCTCTTTCTCTTGTATCACCAATTTCTGCCAATGAGTTTCCTGGATCATTCCTACTGTCATACAAACATCATAGAAACATACAAAGCATCTCCCATCTTAAAAAAGTTTTTTTGATGTCACACCCCTAACTTCTGTTCCTTCCAATTCTATTTTTGTTTCCCTTTATAGCAAGACTTCTCAGAAGGGCTGTCCAGTGATTGCCTCCACTTTGTCACATCCTCCGATTCCCTTTCCCTTCCACCCCGAAACTGCTCTTGGTTAGGTGTCTGGGGAGTCCGTGTTGCCAAATCAACAGATCATTTCCCCATATTCAGGTTACTTGACTTCTCAGCAGGATTTGTCACAGTGCATCCCTCCTTTTTTCTTGGATACTTTCTTCTACCACCTTCTTGATTTTTCTCCTGCTTCACTGACTGCCGCCTCTCAGTCTCTTTTGTTGCCCTTTTCCTTCTTGATCTCAAATTGTTTTGGTAGCTTTCTTTTCTCTTATCTACATTGCCTCCTTTTACTTTGAAGCTTTAAATAATAGCTATAACAGATAATACCCAGAATTATATTTTCCATGAGATCCACACTTATAGATCCAACTGCTACTCACCATCTCTAATGGACAACTCAGACTCTTTAAGTCAAAATTAGAATTATTGGTTTTCCACCCCCCAAATATCTAGGATACCCTTTTCATTTCAAATGACACCACCCCAGATGCTCAAACAAAGCACTAGGTGTCATCTTCGGTTCCTCCCTTTGCTTCACTGCCCACTTCCAACCCATCAGCCTGGGAGTTCTGACTCCAAAATATTGTTCAGCTTCTATTCCTCTCTACTGCTACCACCTTAGTCAAGTCAGGGTCATGTCTTGGTGGTTTTCTTACTCCCTTTTTTATCCTCCTATAATCCATTCTCCACACAGCAGCAAGAGATCTTTCAAAAACAGAGGAATCTTTTAAATTGTTTTAGCGATCATGTCATTCATTCTTGGCTTAACATCCTCTCAAGGCTTCTCAGCCCACTAGGAATAAAAGGTTGAGCTCCCTCCGTGACGTAGACCTTCCCTTGTACCACTCTTCTCGTTTACTGTGTTCCAGACACTGTGGACTTTCTTTCTCCTCCCTGAACACTCCATCTCAGGGCTTCCATGCCCCTTCTCTCTGCCTACAACTACACTGATTATGTCAATTTCCTCATACTCTATTCTCTCCTCATTCCATTCATATCTTTCCCCACAGACCACCCCTTGGCTGGGTCCATCTTCTCTCTTGGGGTTCTGTGCAAACATCACCTCCTCAAAGAAGTCTTCCCTGCGCATTCAATGTAAACACCTCCATCCCCCAGGGTCCAATCATCCTCCATCTTATCACTCCATTTTAAGTTATTCATAGTACTTACCACTGTCTAAATTTACCTGTTTATTTACTTGTTCACTTGATCATTGTTCATCTCCTGTTAGAATGCAAGTTCCACTGAAGGAGGAACGTGTCTGTCTTGTTTACTACTTGTGTCCTTGGTACCCAGAATAGTGCGTGGTGCACCACAGAAGCTCAATAAACTCTGGCTGGATCATAAATAAGTTTGCTGTAATTTCTCCATTTCTTTGTTTTTACTGTGTTATATTTATACTAGAAAGGGGAACTATAACCGTAGATCGATGGGACTTAAGGACTTTCGATTTGCCTGAGTTGGGTCAAAGTGAAAAGGCATCTGAGAGCCGTGCTGTAGAATATCTGGGCTGTATGTATCCTTACCACAGATTAACTTTGGTACTGTTATATAGTCAACAGGGCAATAATTCCCCCATGTTAATTAGAAACTGCCCTTAGATGACTTAGATGGTTACATAATCCAGTCTGCTTTTAGAATAAAAATATCAGAGACAGATTACATGAGTAATTATGGTACATTTTTATCAGCCAGATAAAGTAATGTGAGGAATAATGATAGCCAGATGAATTATTTTACTTATTAGTAAAGTCATAATGGCCCAACATAATTAAAAATAAGCAATTTGCAAAGTCATACAAAGTACTCAAAAGCCACACAGAATACCATCCCCAAGGCACATGTTCTGACCTCTCCATCAGGAATCATTTTCTACTGCATTAAAAAAAAAAAGAAAGTTTCTCGAATGTAATGTCTTCTTTTTTTGCGGAACGTGGGCCTTTCACTGTTGTGGCCTCTCCCGTTGCGGAGCACAGGCTCCGGATGCGCAGGCTCAGCGGCCATGGCTCACGGGCCTAGCCGCGGACCCACGGGCCTAGCCGCTCCGCGGCGTGTGGGATCTTCCCGGACCGGGACATGAACCCGTGTCCCCTGCATCAGCAGGTGGACTCTCAACCACTGCGCCACCAGGGAAGCCCGAATGTAATGTCTTCTTAATAGTAAGACATTATATAGTCCTTTCAAGTTGATTTATTTTGTGTCTGTTTGAATATTTAACTAGATTAACACACTGTTCTAAGGGAGAAAACCCACTTTTATGTCTAGGAAGAAACCTAATAAAATTGTAACCTTATAGAAAAATGTTACTCTAAATGTTATAAAATGTTACTCTAAATGTTATAAAATCTTTGATGATAGGTACATCTTATCGTCATATAACCTTATCATCACATAGCCTTAAATAGATCTTATTTAATCTTTCTCATCTGAAGGAATTCTATATGATAATAAATTCAATGCTTGTTAGTATTACTGATAATTCTATATAATTTTTTAAACTTCAGTTTTTAGAGTATAATTCCCTCTGATATAAGTTATCTTCCAGAGAGAAAGTATGTGTAGGGCTTAGGAGAGTGAATGGTGGGGGCAGGCTGCCAGGTTTGCAATCTGGGCTCTGACACTTTTTAGCTGTATGACCTTGGACAAGTCGCTTATCTTTCCTGTGTCGAGTTTCTACATTTGTTAAATGTGAATAATAATAGCAATCACTTCACAGAACTGTTGTGAAGATTAAGGCGTTAACGCATTAAAAGTGCCTAGAAAACAAATCTTGGTCCACGTTAAGAGATTTCAGGGGCTTCCCTGGTGGCACAGTGGTTGAGAGTCTGCCCGTCAATGCAGGGGACATGGGTTCGAGCCCTGGTCTGGGAAGATCCCACATACAATGGAGCAACTAGGCCCGTGAGCCACAACTACTGAGCCTGCGTGTCTGGAGCTTGTGCTCCGCAACGAGAGGCCGTGATAGTGAGAGGCCCGCACACTGCAATGAGGAGTGGCCCCCAGTTGCCGCAACTAGAGAAGGCCCTCGCACAGAAACGAAGACCCAACACAGCCATAAATAAATAAATAAATAAATAAATATTTTTTAAAAAGGCAAAATTCCTTAAAAAAAAAAAGGTTTCAGGTATGATTCAGTATTTTTGTTTCATTTCATAAATTCATTTACCACAGAAAAAGGAGCAAATATTTGTTTATGGGCTAAATATTAAGTTGAATTACTGCTTAACAAAGAACTTATGGCACATTCCCCCCAACATCGATTCTTTGGTTTGGGGCTATTTTCCAGCTCTTTAATGGAAACGCTGTAAGTTCAACCTGGAGATGAAAACTGAGACCCAAGTGAGTAATCTACCTGTTTGTTAGCATCACTGTAAATGTGTTAGAGGGGAAGAAAGTTGTCTACTTGATAAGAAAAAGAAGGCCCTTTGGGATCAGTATAATGAAATATACTTTATAAGGTCTTTACAATTGCTAGAGTGGAAATTTGATTTTGCAGTTCCTAGCATCCAAAGAAAACAAAATCTGATCTAAGTTTTAGTAGTATCCACAAAGAAAAAAAAATTCTAGTAACTCAAGAGAGCAATTAAGGTTTCTATGAGCAGAGAGGTACTACTCTGTGCATGTCCACTTTATAGGTAAGGGCACAGCGGCAAAGAGAGGTTAAGCGATTTACTCTAGACCCAAATGGGATTCAGAATTGGGTAGACCAGAACCCATGCCTTCAACTACTTCACTATACTCCTTCTGGTGCATAAAGCACACTTTAAAAAAACCAGACAAACAGTGCTTCATTTTTACATGGTCAGAACATGTTGGGACAGGCTTTTGTGCTTCTGCTTCTACTCAGGCTCCTGACTTGAGCCAGATGGTCCTTTTTTGGTAAAACCTAAAGGACTGAACCACCTGTAGCCTCAATATCAGGTTTACTCTGGCATCACTTTCTCTGCAGGTTCCCTGCCCATTCCCCTCCTTTCCCTGCTCCTGTAGCCAGTCACCCAAAGCTGCACACCCTCGTCCTGCAAATTTATTCAATCTACGCCTTTATTTTACCTTCACCACCACCTCCTGAGGCCATCTCTCACCCAGATCAGTGTGATAACCTCCTATCTGGGCACTCAGAACAAACACAAAAGGTATTGTAAAGAACATTTTTTTGTCATTTGCTTTAAAAATCTATAGAAAGGCATTTAAAAGAGATTTTAAAGAATAGTTGTATTCCAAAGAAGTAAATCCTAACACCTCCCAACTCAGAAAATTTTAATTATGTGGAAAGCATTAACCTGATATAATATTACAATCAGGATTAAATTTAAGATAACACTATAATCCACATTTGTATCCTAAATAATGCATTCCATAATATCTTGTAAATCTGTTTCTGAAATAATCATTTTACTATAAGGAAACAATTAATATTTACAAATGTAAAACAGTGCCTAGTACTTCTTATTTAAAAATAAAGAAATAAGAAGAATGGTAAAGCTTATTTCTAAAAGGTTGCTTCCTTTCACTGTTAGAGAGACTCATCACTATGATTCTAAGAAATATTTTTTTGTAATCTCGGTTTGATCTTTGAACCACTTATTCAATTTAAAATTGCAACTAAAATTGGTATCAACTTTTACCCCCCCGGGTTCTATTTAAATAGTATCATCCCTAGTATAATTTAGAAAACAACAGATAAGTAACTTTCCACTTTTTTAATAGGGAGACAGGCCCAGATGATCAATCTAACAGTCAATCAATCAATCAATGAGTCAACCAATTATTAAAAATATTTCTTATTTCTGAGGTACTCAGAAGCCTAGTTATTTTCTCGTGATTCAGTCCCACTTCCCTTGACTTTGGCTGTCATTCAGGAAAAACTAGGAAATGTATACACTTTGAATAGCCTTTCCCACTTAAGAAGTAAAATATCATTTAGAACTGACATTTATATAAGCTGTGTGGTGATCCGTTAGCAGTCCACATGCCTCTTACGTTGGCCGTTCCCTCTGCTGGGCTACCTCTCCGACACAACTCAAGCCTTTGATCAATGGTTACATCCTCAGTGGCTGCCCCCTGGCTGCCTTCAACAAAATGCTTCTCCTCATTTGAGGACCCCTGATTAATTTTCTTCATTGCATTCATTATTCCCTGACATTCATTTGTTTGATATTCATCAGCATGTCAGCCCTATCAGGGCAAAGATTTTGTTTTGTGAATCCTGTCTCCCCAGTGCCTTGAGAGCTACTTCACACAGAATAGGAGCTCAGTGAATAGTTGTTGAATGAACGAACGAATGAATGAATGAATGCAATTTAGGAAGCACTTTAAACTCTAGGAAGAAAGTCTTTTGGAACTGCAATGATACCATTATTATTATTGCTGTTGTTACTGGCTCTTTTGTAGCATTTCTTTTCAGCAGGATAAGGAGATGGAGGTGATTTATAGCCTCTGTCCACCAGCACAGAGACTGTCACTCTTCTGGGAAAGCTAGAGGGGCAGCACATTTGTTCTCTGATGCTGAGAATTGTTAGGGTAACAACACTGCATGGTTTGGCTGATGCTGCTTTTCTGTTCCTCTACTTAATATCTTTCTCTGATGGCAAAACAGGCTACAAGTATAAATTAGCTACAATTGGATGAATAAATGTATCAGAGGCAACTACTGTGATATTTCTTGTGGGGGCCCCCCTGAACTAAAACAGACAACATCATAACCATATTTTCAGACAACATGTATTCCTGGTTAACTCATAGTTCACTCTTGTCACCCAGTTCTAGGATTTAGGACTACAGTGGGAAGACATTTCAGAGATCATGAAGATGTACACTCTCACTTTACAAACAAGTTGTCAGGTGTTCACACAGGCTCCACCACTTCCCCAAAGTTACACGACAAGGCCAGTTGGCAGAGAAAGGACGATATGGCCCGACTCTCAATCCAGTGTTCTTTTCCCTTCCCCGTGTATATCAACAACAAAAGTTGTTTATCAACAAAAATGAGTCACAGAGACATGGAAATATTCTCAATGAAAAAATACATGGCTTAAAATATCTACATTGAAAAAATTTTTTTGTTATTTTGCATTAATGACTATTATTTACAGGGAATCAGAATACTAGGTGGAGCAGTGTATGGAAATCTCCATGATTCCTAAATATGACTACTGAGATAGGCAAAAGTAATAGAATATTAAATAAAGGGAAGGTGATAGGATGTGATTGTATTTGGAAGGGAAGTTGAGGCTTTGCCATGAAAGAAGTGTGAAAATGACAGTAAGTTTATTATAAGAATGCAAACACATCTTTATCAGTATAACATATCTCCATGATTCCTAAATATGACTACTGAGATAGGCAAAAGTAATAGAATATTAAATAAAGGGAAGGTGATAGGATGTGATTGGTATTTGGAAGGGAAGTTGAGGCTTTCCCATGAAAGAAGTGTGAAAATGACAATAAGTTTATTATAAGAATGCAAACGCATCTTTATCAGTATAACTTCTATAAATATAATGCTCAATTCTAACATGTTAGTGTAGACAGTGGACAGGGTAGACAGAAGTGGATTTACCATGAAGCTCATGGAGCTTAAGCTTCAGGGCTCTGCACTTGGATGAGCACCTTCCAGGGCCCTGGGAGGAACTCTAGCAATGTGTTCACATGACCATGTTTTATAACATTTGCAACCAATTGAGACTGCTGCCTCCTTTCTTGACTACTGCCTTACCACGTTACCCTCATGCCAGGTGGTGTTGGAGTGGCTATGGCAGCTTTTGGGATCCATTTAAGGGGAAGTTGAGTTGGAGATATGTTATGTGTGTGTGATACAGTTACATAGTTATGCAGGTCACTTCTATTCCATAGTGCAGTCATCCTCAGCGTAGAAAGAGCTTCTAGGAACATGCCTACCATCCACTGTGATGAAGTACCTATGTCATCATGACTCAAGAACAGTGGTAATAAACTGTTCAGTAAGTGACATCAATTCAGAGTTGCTAAGATTGGTCACTGTGCAAGAGAAGTCAAAATGTCCTGCAGTCTTGTAGTTCATGCATGAAAGAAATTAAGACAGAGATTTTTACAATTTGCTAATGATCCTAAAGACATACATGATATATCAGTAAGGAATTGTGAAGGTAAGATGTTAAATAAATGAAAAAAAAAAACCTCTGATCCACCAAGCTAGAGGCAGAATTATTTTTCTAGTCGCTAAATAAAAATATTATAGAATTGTCATATGCAGAGGCAGTTTAAGGATATGCACCCAAAAGTTGTAAGAAAAGTATTTCAGGTAGTTAACAAAGACGTTATGTTATATTTTTGGATTTTGTGATGCTTGTGGTATTGTCAACTTCTAAAGATTTGTGAATTGTTGTGATTTCTTTTCTCATTCTAAATAAATATTCACATTTGTACCTAATTTTGAATGTGTAATTTTGTATTCTTTTCCTTAAAGACAACCTAGCCCTCACCCAAATTGTGTAAGGTTCAAACATGGACCCACAAAACCTAGACCCACCCCTGTACAGAGCATGCCCTGAAGCGTGTTCCTGCACATTTCACCAATGTCTTAACTCACACGGGAGCACCAAGGTCTAGATTACGTGGTTCACTTTCCACTTTGCTTAACATGGCACATTCCAGTGACAAATGTATTGTAATGCAGGACAACAATAAAAAGAGAATGAGAAGATATGATCCTTGAAACTATTTTCCTTCTCTATTACTTCAGGCAGATCTGGCTCAATTAAAATATTCTTAAAAGGAAACTATCACATTACAACTAGATTAGGATGGATGAAATGACTTGTAAGTAATTGTTTGCTTACATAAGAAACATGCCATTCATTTTTGGACTGTGTTGGAGACCACCTGAGTGAACCTCAGGAGCTCAACAAAAGCCAGTGAGAACCTGTACCTTCCAGGATTTACTAAGTGGAGTGTTTCCGTGCAGTGCTGGCCGAGAGGCTCTTAAAGGGCTGTTAGGGTTTATAATGCCAAGAATACACAAGCACGTGAACAAGTACCAATTATGTGCTAATCAATGAAGCCCATACTAAGCACACTGAAAACCTGTTCATTGTGCAGTAGCCCATTAACCATAATGTACATGTCTGGAGGAGACGCTAGGGAACTTCCTAGAGACAGCAAATTCCCAAAATTCACAAATAAACTTCTTCCTTTCTTTTCATCTCTCTTGGGTGGTTACCATAAAAATAAACAACTTAAAAAATAGCTTGATTTAGTATAAAATCAAGACTACTTAAAAAATATATTAGTCATTTATTCTATTAAGAATTCAAGAGTTACTCCCTTTCTCAAAATAACAGTCATACAAGTCCATAATCCCTTAAGGTAAGATAAACTTCAGGATCCAAATTACTTACTTATTTACTTAATTTACAGATTTCAGAAAGGTAACATGGTAAATATACCATACGTTATGCAACATCCCCAGCAAGGTCTGAGGCAATACCCTATAATGAAACATATTAATATTTCTACAGTGAAATACATGAAGATTCACATAAGTAGTATAAATAAAGATTATAAATAGCCTTAAATCATTTCAAGTCAGGTCTGGTTGCCAAATGAATTCAGGTCATGGGAGGCTTTGCCATGGCATAACTATTAAAAAAAAAGGTTTGTGGTTTTTCTGAGAGTTTTTGTATTGTAATATGGAATTACAGATTAGGAATTGTGAGCCTGTGTCTCCAGTAGCCCTCTCTATTTCTTTATTTCTTTTTACTTTTATAGTAAAAGGATAAATCAATTGGTTTTAGTCTCCCAAGCCCAGGGTAGTTTTATTCTTATTTGGTTATGACCTTCTTCACAAAGCCCCAGACTTTTCAAAGTAAATCAGAACAGAAACAATAGAAGGAGCTACTGCCTCTTGGGGGTTCGGTAGTGGTTGCCGGGAGCAGGCTCTTTCCTCAAAGCTCTGCCTGAAAAACAAGCTGCCTTTTTAAATGTGGCACAGGGCCACAGAAGGAGAGAAGTGATCTCGCAGAATTTATAGATGGGGAAAAGCACTGCCAGAAATCATGCCTCTAGATAGTGGAGCGGGACCCATAAATACTGAGGGCTCGAGGAGTGTCTGGACAGAGCCCTGCTGAGGATTCTTGCAACCCAAGTGCTGCTGCTGCCATTCCTCAAAACTCAGACCTCAGAGACAAGCAGGGTGCCCAGAGCTGCATGGAAACAACAGCATTTGATATAGAAAGATCATAAAGTGATGAAATCGATGTAATCAGGCTACTTAGAACTCCCTGCTAGGACTGGAGCAAATCTTAGCAGATTCAACCCATCCTTTCATCTTTTCAAGGTAGATAAATGGAGGACAGGGCCATTAACTAGAGGTTGTAGTGAATGGAAAGAGAGAAAGAGATGAATGGGGAACTTTTAGAGAAGCTTTTAAAAGCCAGACACTGTCACTCCCAGGGGATGTTACATGTTACTGTAGGCTAAGGCATTCAACAAAGGGACTTGCCTCATTCTATATAGTGAAAAATGTGATGAGCAACATGAAGATATTGGTATAATAAGCAGTTCTGGCAATTATCTATATTTTTTTCCCCCAGAGAGATTTTTAAGGACAGTACTACTCACTACGGAGAAAAGGCTCATTGTATCCCCAAGCACTGAGAAACACAGTAAAAGCTTATTTGCCACCGGGCAATTCTTCTTCTAAGTAATTCTGCCACAAGCCAAGTCATGGACCATTATTATACAGATGACCAATATTTTGATAGTTGCACAAACTTCTTCTCAAATATTTCACTGGAGGCAGCTGTGCATGTTTATTTTCCAGTAACAACAATGATGTAGAACAATGATTATACTATACTTAGGTTTTTATTTCCTTCATTACTAAATCTGCCAGAAAAATCCTAAGGGCGTTAGCTCTCTCAGCCCATGGCATCAAAACAACCTACCATAAGTAGAGCAAAATCTTTGTAATACGGCCAGTCTAGAAGTACTACCTAATGCACGGGACCTAAATTGTGACTGCCGGTTTTAAGCAGATAATGCTGTAATTTCCAGGATAACCAGTTTTATATATTTCTTAGTTTTCATGTTTGTTTTATTCCTCTCCTAGTAGAAGAACCTAAACTTGATAAGATTTTATGTACCTGTTCATACTATTTTGTAATGTGGCACATCTGTATAAATCTGTTTCATTAGTTTATAAATTTTGTAAAAACTGTAAGCAAGTTTGTCCTTTAGCAGTGAGTTAGCTTCTTGCCTGGTTTACCCTTTGAAGCCAGTTGTTTTGGTTACTTATTACCTTCATGTACCTCAGGTATCCACAGAGTACTTGGATACTGTTCTTGGCTAAGCACCAGTCTCCCTGGCTCCTCTGAGGCATTCTAGTAGCTGCTGTCCCCACATCTAACCCTGCCCACACATCCTGCCATGCAGCACTGCTTCAGGCTCTCATAAAATACAGGCTCAATTCGCCTGGCCTGTGCCTGCACAGAGACAGCAGCCCATGCCTTGATGAAGTTCAGAGACTGTAGCCAAAGGGGAAGCAGTCTGATTTGTGGGTAAGAGGCAGGGAAGGAAAAAATGGTTACTGTATCGGATAATGCTTTGTGGCAGCCCAGGCGGGACACATCCTGGGGCTTCTCAGTCCCAAATGACAGGGATGGGAATTGTGACTGAAAGGAGCCCACAGATATTACTTTAATTAAGAATAGTTCCATTCCACACAAGAGGAAATTCTCAAATTACTCTTGGATCTGTCAAGAGCAAGTGAATTCAATTTTGGTAAAATATGATGACCGAAGTTGAGATAAATCATTATTTTATTAATAGAAATTGTCGGTTTAGAGAAATCAACATGTCCAAAATCTTCAGCTGCCCCCAAAGATCAATTAAGCAATTATTTGAATATGAAAATCCAGAATTTATGTCTATAAATCTGTTTTGCCCACCAAAAAAATACCTTTGGGGGGAATTAAGCATATTTTTAAATGAAGAAATATATTTCAAGGATAGTGTTGCAAAAAGGACCATTATATGAAAGTAAAATTTCCATTTTAAGCATCTACTAAAAATTGATATTAAGGATTAAGAGAGGTCAGATAAAGTAACAGTAAAAAAAATCCTCACAAATATTCTATATTTATGCTATACATAGGCTAAAAACACGCTACCTTGAATGAAACTCAAAAAACCTCTCTCATAAAATATAGAAAAAGAGCCAGGTTTGAAAAGCAACTCTTCTTCCCCTTATGCTTTATATTTATTTTTAAAATGAGGCTACTAGTAATAATTTTTGTTTTGACTGACTTTATTAGTAAACAGGCTATTAGATCTGCAAGCCTTTCCTTCTGAATAAATGTGACAGTATGTGATTTATTGTACTTAATATTTTGCTCCTTAGTCACTTCCTTGGCTGAAATTCCCAAACCTCATTAGGTGACTTCTTTCGGTTTACGGCAGACGGACAATGACCACAGGATATAAAATGAACAGCTGTCCTCCTCCCCTTTGTACCTTTCTCCCTTTCATTCCTATTCCCCATTCCCTCACTTCCAAAATATTTGTATTTTTTCCTTTTTCCTGCCACTCCTATAAGAGAGAAAGAGACCAATTCCCTCCTGGTTTATGGAATGCCATGCCATTTCCAACCAATTTCAGGTGCCCAGCCCTTTGCAAGTTCCCTCCCAAGTCCACAACATAGAGGTTTCATCAGATCTTATGTTGAAAAAAACACAAGGAAGACAAATGCAAAATGTGTCAGGCTTTGCCAGGTTCCCTGCTGAGCAGCCCTCCTTCCCTGGGGTGGAGGCCATAAACCAAGCCCTGGTGCTCAGGCTTGGCTCATTTTCTAGGAGGAATGATCCCCACCTTTGGCAGCAGGTGCTAAATAACGTCCCTCTCCACCCCCAGCAATCTGGAGACTCAGCATTACCACCCTTGTTGCAGTTCGGGCTTTGACCTTGGTCTCAAGGTCTTAGAATGGCCACTGCCTTATCTCCCTGAAGGGAGCCATTGCTCTAACCTTGCTTGTGATGCTGAGTCTCTGGGGCAGTACCACACCTGCTCTTGTCAGTCTCCCTCCCAAATGATAAAGTCCTGCCTTTGGATCTCCCTCTTTCCTGGACTTTCCAACAGGCTTCCCTCTCACCCTCCTCTGTGGCCTGCACCCCTCCGTTTCTTCTCCCACATGGACTTCCCCTCCCCCACCTCCACCTATTTGATAATAAACTCCTGGAAGGCTGGGCAGTTTCTTAGATTTTGCTTTCCCTACAGTGGATGTATTCACATCCTAAAGATCTGTGATAAAAGAATCCTTGATCAACAGTCCTTGATTGATAAGAAAGGGAAAACTGCTGGCTCAGACCAGGTTTTAATATTGCCCATGGATTTCATTCAGCAGGCCCCCTTGCCTCAGCAGTCAAGAAGGGTCTAGTATTGAGCACCAACGTGGAACCTCACTAAATCTCTTTCCTAACCTAAGAATAGAATTCAATTCAGTTCATATTTATTTAGTTCTAGTCGTGAGTAAAATTCTGCCCTAAATACAAAGAGGGATCCTTGTACCCTCCTTAGTCCTCACGGAACATTTAAGCTATAAAGGGTGAAAGTGGATGTGCATGAATGGCCAGAGTATATAAATCAATGCAGAGTGAAGTAGGCATCACAAAATAAATACAGAGGAAGTAGGGATTCAGAGATAGGAGGATGTGGCAATGAGATGAGTTTTCATGGAGGAAAGACCATTTAATCTATATCAATGATCAATTTCTTCTCATCCTATTGTTCACCCTTTTATCCCTTCTACTAGAACAGCCTTCAATAAATATTAGTGAAACATATTTATGAATGAATTACTAACATTTATTTTTAGCCTCATCAAGATGAGTGACAATGAAATAAATATTTCAAAAGAGAAAGGGTACAGTATCTTTCAAACTGTATTTTAATTCACGTAAAGACAACTCTTTAGTTATCAGTTTCAATAATGCAAAGACATAATTAATCTCAACAATCTTTGCCAGAACCTTATACTTAGTAGCTTCTTACACTATTTCAGAATATTCCCCTTTATTACGTAAGATAGGACTTAAGAACTTGGGGTGAGGTGGATTTGAAAAATATATAAAGTTCATATAAACTGGTCTTTTAAATATACATTCCCTAAAAAGGTCAACTCCAGGATGAAGAAGAAGGATAACCTGAATTAAAATCAGTTCCAAACTTTAATTATTAAATAGATAACCCAGAAGTGTTCCATATATAAATATTTTAATTTTTGTGTTAATATAGATTCCTGAAGATCTAAAAATCAAGTAATAAACAAATCTTATTTTAATATCTTTTATATCCAAGAATCTTAAACTCAAATAAAACATGTATTTAACCTTAAAAGCACATGTGTTAAGCTAATTTTACCATTAAAATTTTCTAAACTTCTGTTTTTATTTATGTATGTTTTGAGCTCAAGTCACCAGAGATTTTTTTAGCCTCATACTCAGAGATTCCCGTGTTTTCAAAAGAGTTTTTCATGACTTCATAATAAATTCCCCAAGGTCTTACTTACTTACCAAGGAAAGTGACTCTTAAAAAAAAAAGAGAGTCTGATTTAGAAATATATCTCAGGATATTCACAACAATTCCTACCAAGATATGAGGGCTCAATTTCTCCTCCTTCTGAATTAGCTGTTCCAGGAGTTGAGGGACAGTTTCTCTACTGAATCAAGTTCTAAGTAATTAAGATGTTTGTGAATCAGGCTTGAGGGAAAAACTTCCCTCATGCTAAATGCAATATAATACCTCTTATAAGTGGCATTTTATTCATTACATCTATTTGAGAAAGATCTCTTTTCTTTTACAAAGCAATCTTCCAATTCAGCAATGAATACCTCTAACTTTGTAATTTTCTAGTTTTTATTTTTCAAAATACAAAATGAGTAGCTCTCATTTATCTCAGAGACTCGGTAGCATGTACAGCACAAAGGAGAATAATTCAGGCCTAAGAACATTTTCATATCTTAATCTGTAAAGATAAAACATTTATGATATAATGCCTTTCCGCTGCTTGAGGTGATAAAAAACAAACAAAAAAGCAGTGAAAACAAACAAACAAAACCACACAGGACTTCCCTAGCGGTCCAGTGGTTAAGACTCCATGCTTCCAATGCAGGGGGCCCGGGTTCGATTACTGATCAGGGAACTAAGATCCCACATACTGCAACTAAGGGTGTGCACCACAACTACTGAGCCTGCGCACTCTAGAGCCCGTGCGCCACGACTAGAGAAGCCCACGTACCTCAACGAAGACCCAGCGCAGCCAAAATAAATAAATAAAAAACACACGCACACATACCCACAAAACCCAAAATCTTTAGGATATTTATAAGTAAAACCAAAGAAAAAAGATACTAACTCTATAAATTATGAACAAATAAAAGATTCTAGGTAGTTCAATAATAGCAAACTGATAAACACATGGATATGTATTTTCATCTACTGACTTCACTAAAAGCATAGTTTACTGGTGATTCTCTGTTTCCTTCTGGGTCATCTTTTCCATTGACTGAGGTCCTCAGATCACCTCCCCCAAATTTCTTGGCGTGAAATGTCTACATCATACCAATTTAGCACTTGGCTACATAATATTACAGATGTCTCTGTAATAGTTACTTGTCATTCAGGCAAGAAATATTTATGAGCATCTACTAATTTTGAGTCCCTAGGCTAGGGGCTGAGAATAGCATGATGGACAAGACAGATTTACCTCCCATAGCAAACTGTTCTTCATAATGTATGTTTTTAAACGCTTTACTTTCAATCCCCATTTAGCCAATGGATTCTATTAATCTGAAAAAAAGAGCTGGGCTAAACTGAACAAGCATATTACTTGGCAATTTCTTGTTGAGTGAATCAATGCAGATTTACATTAAGGAAGGGACAAATCCATTCTTAACACAACTGATCTTTCTTAAGGAAGATCACACACATATTGAGAATTAATTTCATTATATTTCTTTATTGCTCAAGAGAGAAAGAGGTCCTTTTCCGACCTCTATTTCCTTCTTAAAACTCCCAGCTGATGCAGATTAGCTCTTCAGATGGACACAAATGTTGTGACATTTCTCACAGCCACCCCAGGCGGTCCTCCTGCTCTAGGAGAGCACTCACGTTCCCAGCCTTGCTTATGTCACTCTACCTCCTCAACTGGAAAAACTTTGTCCTTTCCACTGACTCATGCTGTTGACTTTCAGGGATTCTCCTCTCTAAGAAGCCTTCTTGAATTGCTCTACTCTGCAGGACCTAACACCACAGGGACGTGTACACACGTCCATCTATGTTTATAACAGTCTGGCAATTCTCTAGACGTTTCATGCTCCATATGCATCCAGAGCCTTCTACCATACCACTAAACACTGTAAAAATGTTGTTTTCTCACTTTTTTGTCTTTCCATAGTTAACGTTGGCTCAGAAAAGCCTAAGAAGACAACAAATAGTCAGTGAAATTTTGTTAGGTGAATAATGGATCCAAAGCACTACCAGCACTTCCCTTGGACCGAGATCCCTGCCTGGGAAAACAGAGCTTGGAGGCATCTGTAAAATAGTGGTTTACAAGGGCATCTTCTCAAACTTTTCTTCCTGTCCCAGAGGAAATCTAAAGGAAATGGGTAAATGCCCCTAAGCTTACAACCATAAATTCCACAACTTGAATTTAATGAATCAAGTGAGGATTGTAGCAGATCGATGCCTCAGCACAGAAATGGATATGAGATCTTTCACTGGAATGGAAAAATGAAAAGTTGTTCTAAGAATATTTTAGGACATCTTTCAAGATGATTTAGCTGTTGATAACCTGGTACATTTCAACTTGCAGAACTGTGTTTTCAGGATGCTTTAACTTTAAAATTCATTGGGTTAAGATAGTCTGTATATTTATGTGTGTGTGTGTGTGTATGTGTGTGTGTGTGTGTATTTAGAAAGAGTTGGGATAGCATTGGTGCTAAACATTGGCATGATGGAGTTTATTTGAGACACTCCTTAGTAATTCAAGACATTTCTATATGGACTACCTCGGATAACGCTTGTGATGAAATTAAAATGTTTATAAGAGCAATATAAAAATATCAAGGCAATAATTTATTCAATTGTGGTTATATAGCCATAATTATGAACATACTTATCATTGAGGCCATAAATAATGACAGAATCCCCTAGAAAATGGTCTGTATTACATCTGAATCATCATGATATACAATGACCATTTCACATCCCAGAGGACTCCTTAAGGAGTGACTCTAAATCTGACTGACCATATTTAACCACACTATTTGAATAGATTTGGAAAGTTCCACAAGGCACAAATAAATATAAATGTTGAACTGTCTATACACAGTGTTTTTTTTTATAACACACTTAATATAATTTTTGAAGAGAATATAAGTTCATTGGCTACTTGGCTGCGATCGCTACTTTGGTTATTATGGGGCTTGTAAAGCTCAGGATGAATATACACAATTATGACGCTTCTGGAATTTGTGTATGTGCCCCAGTCTAGTCCTCACACCATACACACAAATAGAAGAATACTACTCCAAGCATTCATCATGAGATACACAAAACCATTTCTGGGAAGTTCTGCCCGCTATGCCTATTTACCATACAACACCATACAGCTAATGGTTTGCCACTACATTGTTTCTCAGCCACTTTAATACTTCTTAGTTCCCAAGAATTTTTATTCTCAAAATGCAGTAAGCAAATTCCCCAATGAAGTCGCTAGGCAGTAAATTATAATTTAACTAAATACTTTGTTTTATTCCCAAACAATGACATGTTAAAATTTCACTTTTTATTCTAAACCTCCCACTCAAAAAAGATTTCTAAGTGTATTTTTTAGTTATAAACTTGACATAGCTATCTATCTATCCATCCATCCATCTTTTTGCAACTCCCTGATTCAGTTACTCTTCCAGTCTTCTAACCTGGTATTCAAATCCATGCTTTGTATTAATACAAGCAACTCTCTGGCTCACTGAGCTGCAGCCCTCTGGCTTGTGGGGAAATCAAGGATTCTTGCTAAGTCACATTTTTGGGTCTAGTCTCAAGCCTTTGGGCATGGTGCTTGCTCTGGGTTTTGGGTCTCAGGCACCAAACCTTACATTCTCTGATAAACACACCTTCTTGGTCCTCTTTCATCAGCTCTATTGTTGATGGTAGGGTGCTATTGAAAGGTGAGGAAATGAATCTATGCCAGCTCCACAGTATACTCTTTACTATTTACAAAAATAGATTTTTTTTTTTCCTTTAAGGAAGGATAATTTAATTGGTGCTGGATCTCTGCTACCATGACTAAAATTTAAATATAGTAGAATTGTGAGGCATATATTTTAAAGAGGATTCTCTTGTGTTCTTTAATTGCATAAAGATATTATCTGAAGTTAATATTCAAATAAATACTCAGAATACAGATAAATAAAAAATCTAGCTTATATTTTATATTAATAGCATAATGAATTTAAACACATTTGTTCTGGTTAAGAACCTCTAAGTTACACTAGCCCGTCACGTTAGAGTTTTAAAAATGTTTTTGTAGCACCACAACTTTTTAAAAATGAGCTTTTTTTCTGATTATAGAAGTGTTACACGCTCATTATAGAAAATTTAGGATACACTTGTTAATAGATCAAAATTTAGGACACACTTGTTAAGAGATCAAAGAAAATCGTCTTTACCAAAAAACGCATTATTTTGTTTTTGCCAATGCTTTTCTTATGACCACATATGGACTTCTGAATAGTTTGTAATTTGTTATAGGTAATGCTATCAATGTTAGAAGAAGAGTCCAAACCGTAGTCAGGCAGGTTCACATTTTTACTTACAGAAGCTGAAAGGAGGCAACCTGAGGAAAAAGTGACAACTACAATACATGACTTGAAGAAAATTGTTCTTAGGCACAATCAACCACAGTGGGCTGGGAGAGCACTGATTTGCAGTTAGGACTAGAAGGCTAGTGAGAGAAACAGTCCTTTCGCTAACGGGGGATGCCCAAAGATATGAGGGTGAAGACAGTGGAAAGTGGAGGATGCTGTCTCAGAGGCATGGCTGCTAGCAGTCCTCATGTCATGGGGAGAGGCCAGGAAGTTTCCATGTTATGAGACCAAGACCAATAAACTAGCCCCCATCTAGATGGCAACATCTTTCTTTACCTAGAACATTCCCTTTGGAAACTTGTGTTATTTATTAATATACACTTTTGAAAATTCAAATGGAAAATAATATAATAGACAGCAAAACTATAAACACTTGATCAAAAGATACCTGATTTTACTGAATGCTTTGGGTAGAAATTTTTAGCTCTAATACAAAGGCACTTAAAAGAAATACTGCCAGATACAGTCATTTAAAAATTATCTGTGTCTGAATTAAACATAGATTATTTATGTCAAGCATGAAGCCTTAATTGGTTTCTCTGAACCACCAATGATTATCTTTTTCACTGCCATTCAGTAAGAATGCAGGAAATTTAACAGATTTCAATCTTAATCTGAGGAAAACATTACTAGTAAGGTAATTCTGTATAATATAAAAACCCAATACATTCAAAATCCACATGTAAATACCTTTAAGATGGTTCAGATTATTTGGATTATTTTTAAATACCACTTGCTGCCAGAGAGAAGTGAGAACAGGATGTAGCAGTTACAATTTTTTTATTTCACTTCAAAAATGTTTTAAATTATTTACTGCAGTGTTAAGACTTACTCTCCTCTAAATCTAAAAGTATTTGGCACCATAATCCTGCTTATACACTATGATTAAACAAACACTTCCAAGTTAAATTGCTTAACTGCTAAAAAACTTACCAATGGAAAACTGGAGGACAGAAGCTGTTGTTGTATTAAGGCCTGTGGTAATCTAGAAAAAGGAATATAACAAAATAAGACAAGATAGAAAGAGAGGAGGAGAAAGAGCAGAAGATTCAGGAGGAGGGAGAGTGTAAAAGATAGAAAGGAACCATAAACAGAGGTTACGTTTATCCAGCGGTTAGCTTACTTCTATCGACATGTCAGAACACAGATGTATTTCTCTGTGAGATCCTCACTTAGGCACTGCTGGTACATTTCTCAGGGTCCTATCGAAAACTCTTTTTTAGTATAATTTACCAGGCACATAACACAGTCCCCTCCACTCACCCCACCACCTCCCCTCTGTCCTCGTCAACAGACCTGGGGCCCAAGAGAATACCATAAAAAGTGACCGAACAAAAATTGGGACCAAAATTAAGAGCAAATGAAAAGAGTAAGAACGTTTTGAAAAATAAATAGAATTACAACAGGTAGAAGGTGCAGGATATCTTTGGGGGAAGATGAAAATGTTGTAAAATTGATTGTGGTAATGGCTGCATAATTTTGTGAATAAAGTAAAAACCTTGAACTGTATACTTTAAATGAATGAATTGTAGAATATGAGGATTATTTCTCAATAAAACTGTTACTTCCCCAAAAAGTATCAAATTATGGGCCTAGAAATACTCTTCCAACACATTTTTATTATTTTCCCTTAGTTTCATGAAGAAGAATGCCTAAATAGTTTTCCCCCTTTTAAAAAAAGGAATGGTACCTTATTTAATTTTAAATAAATTAAAATTTTAAAATATATTAATTAATTAATTAATTCTTTTGTTCATTCATTCATTCATTCTATGGAGTAGTGACTTTGACCCATACCAGCTTAAGTAAGATGGGAAGTAAGGTTCTCATTTTCAATGACTCGTTTGTTGGGTTTCTGACCCCATAAAGTAAGGTATGGGATGCCTCCCATGACTGCACCTCATAAAACAAAAAGTGTATAACTGTGTTTTCAACATGGCAGAAGAAGTAGACTTCTTAAATGTCAAAATAACATCCTTAGACTTGTCCCTGCACTGTGTTAGCCCCCATGTGATGGAGCCCACAATGCAGAAGAGTCAAGAGATACCCACTTCATGAATCGCCATGGGAATTCGTGGACAAACAGTGAGCCAGCCTCTTGAAGTGCTAGAATTCAGCTGAGATGTGAGTATCAAAAAGTTGAATTGCACTTCCCATTTCTACAGCACAATTTGGAAACATGACTGAGCATGTGTTTTAAATATGTGGCTTTAAAGTTCATGAAGAAGCAGAAAAGGTAGTAGAGGGGAGGGCAAGACAGCCCATTTTGTAAGTTGTCTAGATATCAGTATAGGTATCAGCTCCTAATTGATTTTAACCATAGCAAAAATCACTGGTGTCAGGATGTCAGGTAAAATTCTTTATTTAAATCTCTCATTATCACAGAATATTTAAGAGAAAGCTGGCCCACCATGCTCGGAACTGTTTCCTACTTCCTTCCTCTCACCAGAGTCATTAGGGAAAAATGCACTAATAGTATTTTCTCTAACAAAAATACTAGCTCCTTTTCAAGATTCCTTTAGAAAAGGTTAGCAGACATTTGGTGCTGTCCAAAATGCCCAAAAGACATTTGGTCCACTACAAAAAGTCCTTGATATTTGGTCCTGTCCAAAGCAATTTGATGTGGACCAAACAAGCTCATGGATGTTTTGGATAGATCAAACTTCAAGGACCCTTTGGTGTGGACCAAATGTCTTATGAACCAAATGTCTCACGGATGTTTTAGACAGAACCAAATGTCCTGCGAGGTTAAAAGAAATCTGTTTTTTTTTTCCCTCATAACTTTTAAAGTAAGTTCAACTTCTTATCCTCATGGGTGTTCCACTTGGAAATTTTGATCTTAAAGTCCAAAGAGGCACATGGAAATTTTAAAAATTTTTCATAAAATTGAATGAATGCTCTTTTCCCCTCTGATTTTATGTAACTGAGTAGATTCCCAGATGAGTTATGAAACACTCCTGAATATGAGTTCTTTGAAACAATGGTATGGTATTATATAAGTTAAAAGCACCACGGCTATTGTTATTGCTAGTGCATTAAACAGACCAGAGAGTCTTTGATACTTATGCTGGGGGTGTAATAAATGATGCTTGTGTCACCTGGGTGATCAAGTTTCACAGCCGTGACCTCTGCTAGCAAACAGTAAATCACTTGAAATAGTGCCAAATTTCAATTACATGTGCTAACTGAGGGTGACCCTAGACTTCGATTAGTCATTGATTCCACACTTTTTTCCTCACTGGGGAAGCTAAGGACTGTTGACTCCCATTCTTTTACCTTTACCCATTTAGTTTATTAGTAACATTGTCAGCTACGAGAAAGAACAGGAAAGATGAAGAGAAAAAAAACAATGGAGCATTGCCTATAAAACCTATTCACCTATATTCACATTTGAGTATTATAAATTATTTATTATTCTTGAGTTCAAATATATGATTTTAGTCTGCAAAGTTATTAAGTCTTTACATGGGACATTCTGAAAACTAAAGGACCTCTGAAAGAGATTTTGATAAATATTACAGCGACTATGAATGTCTGAGAGAGAACTTTTTCCCTACCAAATCTCACTGCTCTTAAATTATCAAATAAACTCCAAATTATAGAAAATTATAGAAAATTAATATGCTGACTAAATGAATCTGAATAATTCACTGCAGGCTGAGGCTGTTCATTCTACGCTTCTTCGCTGCAAATTTTTACTGAGTTTAATCCTGTTTTAGCCCAAACTCCTCCTTGTAACTAAAATGCATTTCCAAATATGAGAGAATAATTGAGCAAATATTTTATTTTTAAAAAATGAAGAGTAACATGACTACTTTTGTTTTAAGCTCTGAGAGAGCACATTTTCTCTTAAAGGAGTGGGTAAATGAATTCCTCATTACCTTCATTTCAGACTAGCAAAATGAATCAAGTTAGGTGCCACCCCCTGAAATATGGAGACTTCCCTGAAGTAGTGAAACGTGTGAGGGCTGCACAGCAGAGCAGCAGTGGAAACTGAAATGCGTGGTGTGCCCATGTGTAAGCGGGTACCACCTCTCACTGGCTCTGGGTTTTATTGAAATGAAATAGCCATTTGACTAAATTCACAAAATGGAAATGCTCTTTTAGGCATTTTAAAAAATAAAGCATTAACCTACTAAGGTTCTTTACCTGTGGTCGGTGGTTCTTTGTTTCACAACTTCAGTAAGAATTGGATTTATGAAAAATTTTATAGATTATTTTTTTTAAAAGTGATGTTTGGGGCTGATAACTTTCATCAGTTCTCACACACAACTGTTTTAACTGGATTCAGTTTTTGTTTTTTTGTTTTTTTTTTTTTTTTTGTGGTACGTGGGCCTCTCACTGTTGTGGTCTCTCCCGTTGCAGAGCACAGGCTCCGGATGTGCAGGCTCAGCGGCCATGGCTCACAGGCCCAGCCGCGCCGCGGCATGTGGGATCTTCCCAGACCGGGGCACGAACCCGTGTCCCCTGCATCGGCAGGCGGACTCTCAACCACTGCGCCACCAGGGAAGCCCTGGATTCAGTTTTGAAGTGCCGTGCAAATATTTGAATTTTAGTGGACAACAGCATGTTTACTGACCACTGAATTCATCACTTTTCTTTCGATTGATCTTTCTCTTGTAAACACAACTTGGGTACAATATATATTTCTGCTCCTGGGATGCCAATATGGTATAAAAATTATTGGAAATTAGAAGTTGCCAGTGTGTAAAATGTAGATGTCATCCTTATCTTTGTTAATGTATCTTCATTCTATTCCCTTTGAGTCTACAACACAATTCATCCTAGGAAAATACTTATGACGAAATATAAATCTGTATATGTTTTTTCCTTTCTTGGATAAAGAAAATTATTTTGAATATTTTCCTTTTTAGTTGAAAGGCTGATCTCACATTAATTATATAACACAATTCAAAACTAGCCCACTGGGTGTATAAACTCTAATGCTAAATAAACTGGGATACAGTGAAACCTTCAGGATTAAATATATTACATGGGATCAAACAAACTAGATACTTCAGTTTCTATGCTACAGAAATATGAATTCTGGTATTATATTCTTAGATATGTTTATTTCTTATTAATCAGAAACAAAAAAGAATTTACCAAGCATTTCCAGAAATATTACTGAATGGGTGAACATTCTAAAATAGGCATTCATTCTAAGCTTGATTAACTATGACAAAAATTTAATTTTGTTTTAAGGTTTATAGATAATTAATTCAGCCATGGTACATTATTTAAGATGTACTAACAAATCTATTTTTTTAAGGAGAATTTCACTACAGAGTCACATTTGCCTGCAGGAATGTTATAATATCTTGTTAAGAGTTGAATTATGAGCACCTATTATTTTAATTTGCATCCAATTAATTCTGTTTGTGTTCTAATTTCAACTTAAAACTCTTCAATTTATCAATGTTCTGAAGCTTGTATGTTTAATAAATTAAATTTATCTATTGCCATGAAAGGAGTATTCAAGTAGCATAAAATAAGAACCATGTTATAAAAACTAATTGACTTTCACAATTTGATAACTAAATCTTATTTTAATTACCTAGCAAGGTTTTTTCCTCCTTTTTACTGTGGAAGCCAGTCTTTTGGCCACTTTTTAAATTAATGAATTGGAAACATAACGTGTGATGGAGGGGTGAAAAACACAACTTTGTTACTAAAAGCTCCATCATAAGGAAGATATGGGACAAAAAAGGAGAGGAATTGAAACTCAAGTCAAAAAGCAGAAAAGCAAAGCAAAAGAGATGTTGCGAAAAGAAAATTAGATGCAAAGATATTGAGCTAGAAGTATAACACAATTGCTTTTATATTCTTTTTCAAGAATGTGAAATGAAGGTAGTCTTGGTGCCAGAAAGAAGTACCAAGTGACAACAAAAGGCTCACTAGCCACATGCTGATGGCTAGTGGTTTTATTGCTTTCAATTTAGAATGCTCATATTTCATTTTACATATGATCCAAGGACTTACCTTTGGCAAGCAAAATCTAATCATCTAAATTAAAGTAACCTACTACTGAACAATTTGGCATAAACCAAAATTTTAAAAAACTGGTTTATTCAGTGTGCTCTGTCATTTAAAAAAAATTCATTAAAGTTCCTAGGTGGTTAGGAAACAAAGTTTAAAAATAATGTGATAAAATTGCTCATCTAGTATTTTTGGCTTGCAAGGAGAAAATAAGAAGTATAAAAGTAAAGCTTTATACAAGAACTTATAAAGTCACAAATTATTTAGCTATGATATATATATGTGTGTGTGTGTGTCATATATATATGTCATGCCTGTCATACCCATATTTTTAAAAAGGCATAAAATCACAATGATGCACCATGTTTAATGAGATCCATTGATGCTGCCAATTTTATTACTGCATTCTTTATTTTTTACATTTGAAAATAAATTATAAAATCACTGCTCTTAATTTTGAGATATTTGCAACAGGACTCATAAATAATACTGCAAATTTTCATCTGAACTGGAATTGGGTAGGAAAACCTTTTGTTGGCAAAAAGTTCAGTAAAGACAATGTATTTGGAATAATGTACATAAATAGCACATACTTACCAATTCTCTTGGACCATATGGCTCACAGAAGGTGACAGCATTGCCATGCATAATTGCACCACACTGTTCTCCAGTCTCACAGTTGTTACATTCAACCCTGTGGGAACACAGAACACAACCTCAGGCTGTGAACTAAGTAGCACAATGTGGTTTATCACTCAGGTAAAGAAAGATGTAATAGTTGTTGTTATTCAGTTGAAATCAACATTTCAAGGAAGATAATGGTATTTTGTACTGTGACATGTTAAAGAAACATAAAAACAGAAAGATTTGAACTTCAATCCCAATTCTTTCAGTTACTCGTAATGGTGGGCAAGTTACTTAACCTCCCAAAGTTTCAGTTTTCTCATCTGTAAAATGAGGAAAATAATATGGACCTAAATATCACATAATTATCATGAGGATTAAATGAGAGAGTGTATATAAAACACAGAGTACAGAACCAATCTCACAGTAGGCACTTAATGGCCACTGGTATTATTATCAATCGTTACATAATATACTATGCCCAATACAAGTATTTTGCTAATATGAAAGATAAGCAAAGTAATATACACTTATATAATGAACTAAAACCATATATCTCTGAAATCAAAAGGTGTTTTACAAATTTTAAACCTTTTTCTTTTGAGTTATGATTAATGTCAATGTTTAAAATAACTGTCCTCAAATAGATCCGCATGTCTATGAAATATACTATGTAAAAAATAATGCAATCAGATTGTACTTAATCCACATAGTAATATGAAATAAACACAAATTCTAAGTCAAGCATATTTTGGAGACTGAGTTAATATTAACCTTGTAAATAATTCAATTAGTTGCTTTATTATTATAAAGTGAAGTGGCTAATAAAACCTTAGAACAGAATCTCAAAACTAAATATATTCATGTCTTCAGTATAAATTGACAATATGAATATTCTGGATTTGACTTTGCATATTTACAATAACATTGACAATGATTTGCATCATGATACTTCAACCTAGAATCATGACATGTACAAAGAAAGAATTATGTTTCCTCAGTCTGAACCTCAAAGCACATGAGAGCTGTATTTCATGCAGAAAGGACATTTTCAAAGACTTTCACATTCTAGGTGCCAAACATTATGGAAAGGGCACCATGCCCTTTGTTTTTGAAGATCATTGTACCAGGCCCTTTTAGCTGTTTGCTAATCTCAGAGAAAAAAGGGAGCAGGAAGCCCTTTTCAAATAGGAAGAAGACAAAAGTGTGAAAAGATACCAGGTAGCCCATAAAGCCAAGAGGCAGAAGCACAATAAGGAAGTAAAAACGTGGCAAAAAAATCGAAGTATTTCCTATATGTGTATTGCATGGAATAAATTATTCTAATCTTTTGAGCTGTGTTCCTATACAAAGGAGATCAACAATGTCAAGAAGATTCGCTTTTTTAAGAATAAACAGAGAACAACTTCTGATATGGAATTTTTAAAGGTAGTACCTCAAATCTTAGTAGGAGATTTAAATTTTCTCTTGATTACTGTGAAGCAAGATTCTAATAACATGTCCTTGACGTTAGAAGAGGCACAGTAGTAGCTTCATAAAGGCAACAAATATGTCTCGTGTTCACCATTTTATGCCTGGCATGTTGTATTCCATAAATATTTGTTGGATGAGTGAATAAATATAAGGCAACTTCATAAGTAGAACTATTATTAGGGCCTGAGATCTAAAGCACTTCAAATAGAACCTGGCATACGTCAAATAGAGCAAGCATGATGTAAGCATTAGCATAAGTGTTAGCTATTATTATTATTATGGATTTCTACCATTGTCATCCAGAACAGGTATATTAGTTTTTTTCCCCCACAGGGAACCTACTACATGAACTTCTTACTACTGTTTTTCTATTCTTAAAACTACACATTGGGCTTCCCTGGTGGCGCAGTGGTTGAGCATCCGCCTGCCGATGCAGGGGACACGGGTTCGTGCCCCGGTACGGGAAGATCCCACATGCCGCGGAGCGGCTGGGCCCATGAGCCATGGCCGCTGAGGCTGTGCATCCGGAGCCTGTGCTCCGCAACGGGAGAGGCCACAACAGTGAGAGGCCCACGTACCAAACAAAACAAAAACAAAAACAAAAAAACTACTGATTAATTTTTCCCAAGGAGTGTGATTATGATAAAAGTACAGAGAAGTAGCACTGAACTTATAGTGTGCTTCTTACTTATTGATAGATGAGGATTATTTGGCCTCCAAGGCATTGTGAAAGGGCTCAAAAGAAATACAAGCTTTGACAGAGAGAAATTAAAAGATTGTTCAACCCTCACAATGACTATCTGCCATTTTCCTCCAGTGATTCTAAACTAAAAGCATCATTGTTGATGTGAAGTCCGAGGTCTGATATTTGAATCCTCATAGCAATCATTTGATCCATAAATATTGATCAGCACTCCCCAACTCAACTGTATATCAGAAAAACTGTATCTGTATAAATACATGTATTACAAGTCTCCATCACCTACAGTTTTGATTAAATAGGATTCATGTGCAGCCTAGGTATCTGTATATTGTTTAAAGGTTATTCTAGCATAGGTAGCCTACAGCCTGGCACTCAGGAACCAGTGAATGGACCACAGATGTTTGATGTGTTAGGAGAACCACTTCTATTTTGTGGAATAACAGGAGTTAAAAAAACAATAAACACAAGAAAAAGGCAATCACATACAGCTTTGTCCCCACTTGGCTCAAAGACCCCTCTGGACCTTTCTTTGTTGTGCTGTATAGCTCCAGAAACTTAAAATAAAATTACAAAGGCACTGGTACCCTGTTGAAACTTAAAGATTCAGAATTACCAGCTATTATTTACTAAGTTGTTGCTACCTGGAGGTACAATGGCTTCATCAAGGATTGATGAAACAAATCCGTTAGCTTCTTGTCAAGGTCTTTTAAATGTCCTTTGCTTGAATTTCTCACAGTATGTCTGGGTTTGTCAACATAATTTATTTTGAAAGCACATCCCTCTGGGTGGTCAAATCCAACCCACTCTTAGATGCCAATGGTGTTATTTATTCATTTATCATTCATTAATTCATT
This sequence comes from Neophocaena asiaeorientalis asiaeorientalis, assembly GCF_003031525.2. Taxonomy (NCBI): domain Eukaryota; kingdom Metazoa; phylum Chordata; class Mammalia; order Artiodactyla; family Phocoenidae; genus Neophocaena; species Neophocaena asiaeorientalis. The sequence goes on along the minus strand of NW_020172463.1, from coordinate 107,569 downwards.
CTTACAATTAACAACCATATGTTGAGAACCTATAGGCAATATGATGAGCTTTAGTGGTACAAAGACCAAAACAAAAACAGTATTATTTTCTTCCAGGAGTTTATACTCCAGAAGTAAAGGCAGGGAAACAAGCACACAATTAAAATATAGGGTGCCAATGCAATGATAGCTATTTACTGCATCCTATTATGTGCCAGATATTCTAAAGCCTATTTGAATATTTCAACTTCTCTATAAGATAGTTTTCAGTGTCCTCATTTCACTAATAAGAAAACTGAGCTCCAAAGAAGTTAAGCATTTGCTCGAATCCTACAGCTGTAAAGTTGACAGACTGGCAATCTGGACCCAGGACTTGCTAATTCCAACATCCATCACGTTTTCCATAGCTCTTCACTCCTTATAACAGGAGTACGCGCTGGCTGTGATGGTACCTAACTTAGACTAAGGAAGTAAGGGAGAGCTTCCAAAGGAGGTGGTCCCAGAACTGGTCCTGAATGAGAAATAGGAGTTAGTCAAAGAAGAAAGGTGATGGTGTCATAGGGCACAAGGAATGCAGAGATTATGATACAAGTAAAACTGCTACTTCAGTGTGTTAGTGTGCCTGGAACCACACTGGTACATGAAGAGGATGGCAAAGGATGGGGCTGGAAGTGGCAGCCAGTTCATGGAAGGTGTCATGCGCCATTTACCAAGTGATAGATACTGCACTAGGAACTCTACAAACAATGCCTCAATTAATTCATATATCCCGCCTTTATTTTTATCCACATTTAGAGGATGCTAAAACTGAGATTTAGAGACATTAAATGATTGTCCAAGGTTACACAGATTGAAAATTATAGAACTGGGATTCAAACTCCCACTATTCTGCTTCCAAAGTCATGATACAATCCAACTTTTAGGAAAATTACTCTAACAAATAATGGATTAGCGGTAGAAAAGACTGGACTGTTGATATAACACAAGTAGGACACAATAGTGCCTTGAAATAAGGTGGAGATGAAGAAAAGAGTATCACTTTTTAATAGAAACATAATATGATCCACATATGTAATTTTCAACTTTCTAATGGCTACAGTAAAAATAAAAAAGGATAGGTGAAATTAAGTTTAATAATATGTTTTATTTAACCCAGTATACTCAAATTATATTTTAACATGTAATTATACAAAATTATTAATGATATAGTTTACATTCTTTTTTTTTATAAAAAGTCTTCAAATTATGGGGTGTATTTACACTTACAGCACATCTCAATTCAGACTAACCACAGTTCAGGTGATTAATAGCTGCATGTGACTAGTGGCTACCATACTGGACAGCTCAACTCTAGGGAATTACAGGGCTTGGAAACTGACTGCTCTTCTGGTTATGCTGACAACTGGAGATGACCAGCTGACAATGATTATATGTATTTGAACTTCAGGGAAAGGAGATCAGCACTGACAGGACAATTTAAGATATGGCTGAAATCATAGGAGTGCATATTATTGGGGGCCAGGGGAAGAGGGGAGGATATACTAAGTGAGAAAAGTAGAGGTCCAAGAATGGATCCCTGGGGAACAACTATATCCTTAGTCTGGTTTCTGGAAAGCTCCAACTATCATCGTGACCCTTCAGTGTGTATCAATCTGAGGCTATCCCTGCATACTTTTCCACGATTATTGGCAGTGGGTTCATTTCTGTTCATGTTCCTAACAATCCTAATATTTTTGTGCTGCCCATCAAGGTGACTTTTCTAACAGTGAGTCTATAATATGACCTTCCTAATATTTTTTCTACCGTTAAAGTTAAGCATTGTACAACCACTTACATGAATGCCATCATCATAAAGGAAACGAAAAATCACAAATTCATGATGAACACAATGACTCTGATGGAGGCCAAATAATACAAAGGGCAACTAAGAGTCATGGCTTCCCAGAAGGAAATAGTGATCCATTTCAGAAAAACAAGGTAAGTTTTAAAAACCTACACATGTTAATAAGCATCCAAATTTCAAGAACAGGAATTCTTGGCTCATCCCAGAATCTACAGCAATGCCTAAGTGCTCTGAGTTCTTCCCTCATGTCTTTCTCAGAATGCCCCTGCGTCTAACAAGTTAACATGGTTGAGCAGGGTTAGGTACCTAACCCCAACGGGTGCTCTCTGCGAACAATACTAGTAGTCTAAAATTCTACTCTTCCCTTATGAGTCGTTCCTAAGAATAAGGGTTCAATTTGCTGGATAATGAGCAGTCCAATTTTCTTTAGGCTCGGAGCAAAAAAAAAGTGCTATTTATTTCTAACATTTAAACTGTGGTCTCCCAACCAAATTTTCTCAAGAAAATGATGGGCTCTGTAAAGTTAGGTAACATATTCTTCAGAGATTGGTGGGAAGAAGAAGTTTTAAATAATCCCAGTTAAATAGACTTTTATTTTTCAACTTAAAAGGAATGTGACCTCCCAGGCTAAGGATTAGAAATGAATTGCTTCTCTGCTTAAAAGTAATATCGAATATTTCTCTAATCTAAGAAAACTTGCCCCCTCTTTTTCTTTTTCTCAATATGAAAAACAGAACATAAGAATCTGACAAATACCACAGCCCATCATACAAATCGCCCACCTCAAAATATAATCTGCCATGAACAGTATGATTAAAAGACAATTTAAGGGAAATGCTTGCTATCCCCGAAGACCAGGCAAAGCCTGAATACATTGAGTCCTCTCTGAACCTATTTATCACATGCTTAGGTACCACATGAATCTCACCTATTACTACAGTTCACAGATCATTGGTCATTCGAGTTAGAGGGCATCTGAAGTATCACTGAGTCTCATCACCCCCTGTCATTTCACAAATGACAGAACAGGACTAGAGGCTAGATTCCCTGACTCCTTGTCCAATATTCTTCCTACTCCACTCTAATGCAGCCAAGAAGAGAAAAGAACTCTAATTCTACAAAACGCACGTGCATTTCAAAAACGTTTGTCATCATTTTCACTGTCAGAGTTTATCTGGAAGAGCTACAATGTCTTTTCTTAAAAGTTCTTTTTTTCATTTATAGGATAAGGGATTTTGCCTTGCTAATGAAAATGTACAAAAATAAGAGAAATGTCATGGACTTCACAGAAAATGTTCAGAATGAATTCACTGGACTAAAGTACATAATCAAATTCAATATTCCTTTGGTTATGTACATCCTTACATAATTCATCCCTATTTTATATACACACTATCACACTACCATTTTTTCACTAACAAAAACATAAAGGAAACAAACAAACAAAACCATAAAGGAATCAGTAAGGATGAAGGCAGGTACTTGTTGACCAGCACATCTAGGGTCCAACTGGAAACATAAAAGAAAAAGAAATGCTTTGAACCAAGATTTGTTTTTCACTCTAACAAGCTCCTTGGCAGTTTGAAACTTGTTATCTTGGTGTCAATTCTCCGTCTTTGTTTTTTATCATTTAGGTGGTTGTTTCTGTTTAGGAATTATATGCAATGTGCATTTGTGTTATAGAGAGCACACTTCTGAAGGTATAATTCTGTTTTTAATCATGACTTTAAAATTAATAGGCTGGAAAACACACCAAAGCCCCTGTTCAGGAGGCACAGAGGAAGCTGGAGTGAAATGTCCCTGGAGTGCCCCACAGTCCCCATGTCCTGCAGTGACTCACACAGGACTTTCAGGACACTGGAAAGAGGAGGAGGATTAATGAGAAAATTGGGCTCCTTCGCACAACCACAGATTTATGAATGGTTGGTGGTGACATCATCCTGATAACAATAAATAAATAACTAAAATATTATTTTCTCAAGAGCAGTCTCATTACGCAACTCATTCTTCTTTTTAGATCAGAGTGAAATCACTCAGCCTTTAGTCAGTTACTCTGCTGAAACAAGTTAATCATCTGGAAACTCAGTGACAATCAGTTATCATCAAATTCTCATTTGAGATACATGCCGTTTGTCCTCAAGACTGAGGACATCGTATTATCTATCCACAATTTATTGCCTCTGAAGGATTCAGTGTCTGGTATTCTATGAGTCGGAACTGTCTATTCACTAGCATTTCTGAACAGAGATATTAAAATAATTTTAATATTTGATCTGATTATAAAAAGTACATTAAAAAATGGAAAGAGAAAAGAGAAATCTCTTATAATTTCCTGACCCAAAGATAACAAGTCTCTTCCCCCAGTTACAGCTCACACTGCATGTGCTGACACCATCTGATGTGTGGGTCTGCACAACAAGGCCAGATCAGGGACTGGTGAATCCACCAAAGTAAATAGGACCCTGCCAGCCCTGTGGGAGCTGGGCAGTCAGCTGACTTCTGGAGACGTCGGAGCTCCTTGTAATTTCCACTCAAACCTCAACAAGGAATCAACTATATACTCCAATAAAAATTAAAAAAAAACAAAAACCTCAACAAGCAGAACACTCAACTTTTGACCATATTTTATAGCAAGAGACAATGTTTTATAGTAGAAAGGCATGACTATTGTGAAAGATCAAGCTTAAAAAAAACCCTCGTGGGCTTCCCTGGTGGCGCAGTGGTTGAGAGTCCGCCTGCCGATGCACAGGACATGGGTTCGTGCCCCGGTCCAGGAGGATCCCACATGCCGTGGAGCGGCTAGGCCCGTGAGCCGTGGCTGCTGAGCCTGCGTGTCCGGAGCCTGTGCTCCACAATGGGAGAGGCCACAACAGTGAGAGGCCCACGTACCGCAAAACAAACAAAACAAAACAAAACAAAAAAAACCCCTCGTAAAATCCTCTTCTCTTTGTAAATGTGGAATATTTTTAGAAAAACAGCAAGGAAAGTTCACTCTACAAGACTGAGAATAATATCACCTTCAACAATGTCATGCCTTTTTTCTAAGGAGCTAACATATGCTCTAAATGTGAAAATGACAAACTCCATTTATAGCTCATTCTTTCTCATTACTTCTCACTGAGGAAGGTAAGAGAACTCTTCTTATTTCACCAGGGAGTTTAAAAATTTGATCTTTCCTTTGCTAGCAAATATAATGGCAAATATTATTTGGATTACAAATAACTGTTCTATACCCTACTACTGCATGCAGTATTCTGACCTCCTACTATGCTGAATTCCACTACATACTGCTTGAGGAAATATTTTCTCACTTGTTTCAAACGTACTTGACATTTAATTCCATTGAGTGAGTTCTTATTTCTGTCATGTAAAACAGATATTAAAGAAGGAAATAATAAGCCTCCAGATTCACACCTTATTTTATTAGTAGGACACCTCCTGGTTAACCTTTCTATTGTAGATGAAGTTTTCCCCAGAGCAATTACATCATGGTAAGAGGAAGGAGGGGGAGGAAGCAAGAGACGAAGGTTAGAGGAGAGTTTAATAATAAGAGAAAAAAGTTATTAAAAAAAGAGAAGAGAGAGTGAGAGCAGAAAAAGGTGAGGTCAAGAGGGAAAAGATGAGAGAAAAAGTAGAAAAAGATGCATGTAAGATCAGAATATTGGACCATTAAACCCTAAAAATCAAATTATAATTCCACAACCCCAAAATACAGTGATATATCAGAAGTTCTGGCAAAGGTGTGTCATCCGATAAAATATTTATTTTGCCAGACTTTTCTCACCTACTCACGATCTCCGGTAGTCACCTGGTCTTGAAAACTTGTAAGGTGTATGTTCCATGTTCCATGGGTAAGCCTATTCGGTGATATGTCTTCCAAGTGATCAGTATTACAAAAAAGTCCCTTGGACGTCCTTCAGCAGTGATGTGGAGTCTTTGATGCCCGTGTTTTGTGTTCCCCTTCACCCAACACTGTCTTCCAAGTCTTACTGCCCATTGGCCTGGTGGACATTGAGCAAAGTGGATGCACTTTTTTTTTTTTTGCAGTACGCGGGCCTCTCACTGTTGTGGCCTCTCCCGTTGCGGAGCACAGGCTCCGGACGTGCAGGCTCAGTGGCCATGGCTCACGGGCGCAGCCGCTCCGTGGCATGTGGGATCTTCCCGGACCGGGGCACGAACCAGTTTCCTCTGCATCGGCAGGCAGACTCTCAACCACTGCGCCACGAGGGAAGCCCGTGGATGCACTTTTATCCAGTTTTTTCCCCAGTGACATTGTTCATCAGACTTATTAATACTTTGTTCTGATTACCTGGAAACTCCATTTACATTGTGGTTCTCATACTTGGCTACTAAATGGAGTCCCCTCTGCTGTAGTTCTCAATGGGGGCTCCAAGATACTAAGGGACTTTGAAGTAGTTTTACTCTTCACTTGACTTCTTTTCTCTTATGAACTAATCTACTAATCACTGAATAAATAAAGCTCCAGCCAGAATAACTCACCCCCAAACTAAAATTTCAGTCTTTTTAGAGTCTTTATTCAGATAATTATTTTTCTCAAAGCAAATAAACTTTAATAAGCCAAGTCACCAAACTTTTTGCTCCATTTCTGAATAATTTCTCCAATAAATTTGTATTTTCAAGAAAATATTACATGCAGCAGAGTCTGTGATCTCAATTTCTCTAGTCCTGTAGTATGATCTTTTACATATAAAAATGGAGATGTCCTAGTCTTTTCTTGATTCAAGCAACCCTATGCAATGCCAGCCACAGCTTTAGCTTCCTTAGCTGTAAATTGTGGGGCTTTCTGTATGATAAGCCAATTGACAGACATCTTCATTTGCCATAGGATCTGAGACAACTTCATCTGTGTCTTCTTGATTTCTCATATCCCTGTCAGCATCACAACTTATTCATCCAAGATGCTTCTTCTGACGAGTGACTCTTGTTCTTCCCTGATCTCTGCTGAATAGAACATCTCTGCTATTATTATTGTGCTGGAGGGGAAACATCTGTTGTCTTCTAGTTGCTATTTGTCATCATGTTTTCTAACAGTCCCAACATTTCCCACTAGAACATCAGAGCCTAGTGATATTATAGCTCTGGATGCCTTCTGTGATCTTCAGGAAACAAGCATTAAAGGGATAATCTGTTAAGCAAAATGAAGATTCCTTCTAGACTTTGTAAGTGCTTAGAGAGTAAAGACACCTCTTAAGAAAACTTAAAATGTTTTTAAAAATTCATTCACTTTTTTAGTTCCTTTAACTCTCTCTCTCCCTCTCTTTGAACTCTTTTTAACCCAAGTTATGAATCAGAAATGTCTCCTATTTCTTAACTTTTCTCACTGTTTTTTTTATTACTGTTGAAATTTTTTTTAATTTATTTATTTTATTTTTTTGGCTGTGCTGGGTCTTCGTTGCTGCGTGTGGGCTTTCTTGTGGGGCAAGAGGGGGCTACTCTTTGTTGCGGTGCGTCGGCTTCTCATTGCAGTGGCTTCTCTTGTTGCGGAGCATGGGCTCTAGGCATGGGCTTCAGCAGTTGTGGTGCATGGGCTCAGTGGTTGTGGCTCGCAGGCTCTAGGGTGAGGCTTTGTAGTTGTGGCGCACGGGCTTAGTTGCTCCGAGGCATGTGGGATCTTCCCGGACCAGGGTTCAAATCTGTGTCCCCTGCATTGGCAGGCGGATTCTTAACCACTGCGTCACCAGGGAAGACCCTGACATTTTTTATTGAGGTAAATTTGCACACAGTGTAATATATGGATCTCAAGTTTTGACAAAGGTGTACATCTATGTAACCCATGCTCCCTCAAGATTATATATAATGTATTAATCACCCCAGAAATTTCCTCATGCCCCTTCCCAGTCAATTCCCCATCCCTGAAACAATCACTAATCTAATTTCTAGCACTTTAGATAATTTTGTCTATTATAGATTTCGTATAAGTGAAATCATACAGTAAGAACTATTTTCGGTCTGCCTTCTTTCATTCAACATAATATTTTTAAAATCCAACCATGTTGTTTCAACTATCAATAATTCATTCCTTTTTATTGCTGAGTAGTAGGCCACTGAATGGATGTATCATTGTTTATCCATTCTCCTGTTTCTGGGTACCTGGGATGTTCCCAGTTTTGGGCTAAGAGGTGTATTTCTTTTTAATTAAAAAAATCAAGATTTCTCTCCATTCATGTGGAATACTGGCAGTGTTTATATCATACTAAAATAGTTAATACATAAAAAGAAACTATGGGGACTTCCCTGACAGTCCAGTGGTTGGGATTTCGCCTTCCAATGCAAGGGGTGCAGGTTCAATCCCTGGTCGGGGAGCTAAGATCCCACATGATTTGGGGCCAAAAAGCCAAAACATGAAAAAAACAAAGGCAATATTATAACAAATTCAATAAAGATTTTTAAAAAACTATAAAAATGGGGGGCTTCCCTGGTGGCGCAGTGGTTGGGAGTCCGCCTGCCAATGCACGGGACACAGGTTCGTGCCCCGGTCCAGGAGGGTCCCACATGCTGCGGAGCGGCTGGGCCCGTGAGCCATGGCTGCTGAGCCTGTGCGTCTGGAGCCTGTGCTCCGCAACGGGAGAGGCCACAACAGTGAGAGGCCCGCGTACCGCAAAAAAAAAACCCCAAAAAACTATAAAAATGTAGTTGAGACACAAGTAGTAAATGCTTAAGTGAAATGTTGAGATAGAGCGTATATGTAGGTTCTTACTTTCCTTCTAAATTTAGTTATATGAGGTTTTTCTTCCTACCTTTTTTTCTTTTTGGTTGTAGGGCTGTCTCTATAGGAACAAGACCCTACTGATCCCCCTCCACCTTCAGGAGTGTAGTCACACTGAGCACACTTGATAATGGAGAATTGTCAGTAGTGCTGATAAGTTGGTGTTGCTCCATCCATACTCTCTCTCACCCCCTTGGGTTCAATGGCACATTTGAACAGAAGAAGTTACTATTGTGGTTCAGAGGTCTACCTGAGTGCAGCCCAGCATTAGGGCAAAGTTAAAGTGGAGAAGCCTCACTCTCATCAAGCCTAAGGTGCCACTATATTCCCATGAAGGGGTTTTGCTGTTGTCTTCATTTGTAACTTTACTTCTCATCTTTCATTCAAGCAAAGCAATCAGAAGTGGCTGAGAGAATGGGAGATAAAGGTCACTTCTCTGGCAGAGCTCCAAAGGGATCTGGGGGCAAAGAGCTGAAGGATCCTATACTCTACATCTCAGAGAGGCAGAAGGACCATAGCGGCATGAGAGCACATCAGAGCATCACAAAGACACCTACAGTCCAGGCCCAGAAGCAGCAGAAGCTTTCATGCCCTCAAGCGGGCTCAAAACAGAGCAATTGCCATGAAAGAGTGGTTAGGACAGGTGCGAAGGCTACCTGTGCGGACCAGTAACCAAAAACTGGATGAGATAGGGAAGACTCAGTGAGCACCTGCAGGAACAGAGGACTGGGGGACCAGAGGTGCATCCCCACCCTACCCCTTGCTTTTGAACTAATAAGCTCTCTGAAACTTAGCTACAACACCAGAAAAATGGGAGAGGGAAAGCCAAAGTTGACTGAAATTAAAGTTTTCACCACTGGTAAAAGGGGGACAATGAAAAGAAATTAAGTTGGATTATAAAAAAAATAAAGTTTTATTTCTCTGATACCCAAGTTTGTAGACAGAATTCATAACTGGGACACCTGCGTAAGCCTAAACAATTTCTGGAAAGACTGGCAGAAACTGGTAACAGTTGATGCCTCTGGAGGGAGGGAATATAGATCTAGTGTAGGAAGGTTTATTTTTATTATTTTTTAATATTATTGAACTTTTCACCAAGTACATTTAATTTTTAAATTAAATCTAATATTTAAACTAAGCAGAGAGACAATACATTCAATATTGAGTTGGTGTAAAAAAGTTTCTTGGCTCTATTCCAACTGCCGTCATACACTTGGAATAATAACTTGGTTGTTACGTTCATTCATAATAATAGTAATATAATTTTATGTTCCTTGTTTTTTGTGTACAGTCATTTGTACAGAAGATAAGACATTTGGATATCAAAAATTACATGAGGGCTTCCCTGGTGGCACAGTGGTTGAGAGTCTGCCTGCTGATGCAGGGGACACGGGTTCGTGCCCCGGTTCCGGGAAGATCCCACATGCCGCCGAGCAGCTGGGCCCGCGAGCCATGGCCGCTGAGCCTGTGCGTCCAGAGCCTGTGCTCCTCAACAGGAGAGGCCACAGCAGGGAGAGGCCACAGCAGGGAGAAGCCCGCGTACCGCAAAAGAAAAAAAAAAAAAGTTACATGAAATGAAGTGGAAAAAAAGTTGATTTCATTAGATGAAGTCAATGGAAGCAAATAAGCTGTGAGTGATTAACTTTTAAACTGATCTCTCTCCCCATCATTGCACAGACGGAACTTTAGTTTCATGATTTCTCCCTTTGCTTATCCTTAAAAATTACAAGTTAAATAATGCATATGATGCTTTTCAAATTCCATGGAAGAAATATGCTCATAAAAGCATGTTTTTCTCTTGTAGCAAATTACTGAGTGATTATTGAGTCTCAGGAATTTGTCCAAAAGCAGCAAACCAGGCCTCATGCTTCTTTCTATCTGGTGGTGAGTGGTAGTGGCAAAGAGTTATAAGTTGTCAACAAGGATTCTCCTTTTCAGTTGCCACAAAGCTGCCCAGTGGTTTCTAATTCCATGGGGTAAAAAAATCAAAGACAATATCATAGGGGACAAAAGTCACATGTCAATATGTATACCAAGAGAACAGAGATGTCAAGAGAGTGAAAACTGCCTATGAGATTCCAAAACAACATAGGACTTTGTTACTTTATTGGAAACATTTCGCTGGAATATTTGATTGTATTTGTTTCTAACTTTAGGGAGCTTATGTCTATTTTAAGGGGGCTTAAGCATCTAATACCCTCATTTTCCCCTTCTCTCTGCTATATTGTCATTAATATATATTCCATATATTATATAATACAGATATATTTAATTTGAAGTCTGTTTTTCATCCAAATACAATGAGGGAAGACTTGGGGACTCATTTACATAAATTGGCTGAAGAATATTTTAATAATAATGATTTGGGGTCATATCTGGGCTTAGGGGAGGCATGTAGACCAATGTGCAGATATTCCACAGGAGGAAGAAAGAAAGGGAAAAAGGGAGGGAGGGAGGGAGGGAAGAAGACAGAAAGGCAGGAAAGGAGAGAGAGAGAGTAAGAGAGGCGGGGAGGGAACTGATTTGTACTGAGAAGCGTCAATACACCAGGTGAGGTGCCAGACCTTTTCAGGCTCATCAGACTTTAAAACAATGCTGTTACGTCAGTATTTGGCTCACTTTTACTGACAAGGAAACAGAGCTCAGAGTGGTAAAGCAAGCTTTTTGCTTTTCTCAGGTACCCAGCTGGCAAGTGGTTAGCTCGAGTCAAACCAGACCAGCCTGATCTCAAAACCCCTGCCACCTTTGTTCAACAAAGCCATCTCTCAAACGATGAGAGCTTCATGGTTTTTGTTTGTGTTTGTTTTGTTTTTTTAATCTTAAAGAGGCTAGATGAAGGAGATTGTGGGCAATAAGGGATAAAGTAAAATTACTCTGAAGCACATTTGATAGAAGACAGAAGTATGTAGCTTTTTAAAGTAAATAAAAGTTTTTTTAAAACATTAGGAAAAACCATAGCTTAAGTAAAAGGGACATAAAATCCATAACTTCGGTCAAGAAAGCATCTATCAGATCAGTCATGAAAATGGGTGAAGCAAAATCAATCATGTTTTATTGATTTTAAAAACAGCAGAATTTGGACCACATAAAAGTCACATTTTGTATTTGTCAAGAAAACTCACTGAAGAAAATGAATTAGCTTGACAGAAATGAACTTGCCTTGAAAGAAACAAATCATCTGATAACATTTATACTAATGGGATATAAAAAAGCCAAATGTGAGGAGAACTAGAGAATTTTTCTTGGGTAAAACTAGTGCTTAGAAAGTTCTTTTTTTGGGGGCTTTTTCTTAAAAAAGATTTTCAATTTATTTTAGGAAATTTATATTTAGGATATGTTCAGAGGGAAGTGAAATTTTGTTGATAAATTATTTCTTTAAATGGCATATCAATTTTAAGACTTTATATCTCTGTCTAGTCTGATTTTTTTGTGTATTTACATTCTCTAGATCTATATTTCTTTCTAGAAAAGACATAAAAAGTTTATCTGTCTATATTTAAGCACCAACACTCTCTAAATCTGTATTTCATCTTCAACTGTCAGGTCAAGGACCACTTTCTCCAAGAAACTCTCACCAGAGTCATCCCTCCTTTTTCAGAACTGCAGTATGCTATTTGTAATCCTCTATTACACTTAAGGATTTCTATCCTGGATTATAAGCTTTTTAAAAATATGTTTTTAGTGTCTCCTCTACAGAACTATAAGCTATTTGAGAGAAGGAATCATATCCCTTTTTAATGTACTATATAAATAAAATAATTACTGCTTGATATTTGTTAAACAATGAAAATCAGGAAAAGCAAATGAATATCATACTCTGACATTTGAGGATGAAATGGTTTTATTCTCTTTCTAGTCTTGAGTATTGCTTGGATTTTGGTTGCAACTTGATTACATTAGAGTTTCTAATTTATCTTGAACTCTTAATCATGTACACAAAAACAGTTAGCACCACAGAAAATCCACATTCATATATTCCCTCAAATTACGCAGACTATAGGTCTGGGTGGATAGATGCATTTCTTCAAAATCAGCAAAAATACAACAAACTGCCAACAAATTCATGCATCCATTTATGTGTTCAACAAGTTTCTAATGAATGCATTTTAGTTCATTATTTCTTTGCCCTCCAAAATCCCATGGAGTTGCCCCTAAACAGTCTTGGAAGGAAAGACTGGAGTATAAATGAGGTAACCCAATAACATAGAAGCTATTTGGAAGTATGACTCAAATCATCTGTCATTTTCAGATAAATCATTTCCCTTCTTTCATTTGGCAAAATGCAATTAATAGACATAGTAAAGCATGATGTTTTCTATGTAAAGAACTTGTACAACTGAAAAAAAAACCTGATCACACCCATGGCTTTGAAGGACACCTAGATTCAGTTCTTAAAGAAGTTAAGAAATAGACATTCTTCAGCTAGGTGCTTTGTGACCACCTAGAGGGGTGGGATAGGGAGGGTGGGAGGGAGACGCAAGAGGGAGGAGATATGGGGATACATGTATATGTATAGCTGATACACTTTGTTATAAAGCAGAAACTAATACACCATTGTAAAGCAATTATGTTCCAATAAAGATGTTAAAAAAATAAAATAAAATCACCATGCTGAACTGGAAAAAAAAAAAAAAGAAATAGACATTCTACAGGCGACAGTAAGCCCAGTTCCCTAGTTGAACAATTCTCACTGATACCTTAGAGCTAAAGAGCAATTTCATTTTAAGTAACTACTCCAAAGGAGCAGTCAGAATCATTTTTTAAATTAAAAAAATTTTTTTTGCATTATACAAACCAAAGTGAGGCATGTTCGTATAACTTACCATATGTTTGGATTCAATTCCTTTTGGTGGTAGGAGTCAAAGTCATCTCGTAGGATAATACTGTCGCTATGAATTTCAGCTAAAAGAAGAACAAAAATTTAGAAAAGGATTATACTAAACAATAGATTTAGCTACACAAAAGAGTCAACATGCTGCATTTATGAGGAATAACAGTATTTTAAATTAAAACTGGATTTTAAATGAGCAGATGATTGTATTTGCTTTGTCCCTAAACTACTAAGTGAAAGAGTAACTCTGTTGTTTAAAAGTCTGGAAACCAGAGCCCCCAAAAAGAACCCTACCAAGGTGTCACCAGGCTGCAGAGGTGGGAAGACCAAGGTCAGCACTAACCTACAAGGAGATGTCACCCAAGACTTGCCCCTCATAGCTCGACACACCCAGAACAAGGTCAGTGTCTAACTCATTTTAGAGCACTGAAGGGAACAGAACATTGTGACTATTTATTGTCAGCTAACATTGCTGGTATTTACTAACCCATTTCCTCTTCTCTTTCCTACTATCCCTCTTGCCCTGGCTTGCTTTCTCTCATTCCCTATATTCACTCATTTTTTTACTTAATGTGTTTCAAATTGTTAACATTTTTCCCCCTTAGAGCTGCACAGGAGAAATTATCTACATGAATAAGTAAAACTCCCAAATAAAGTCATGTTAGAAGTCAGGAAGAATGCCAGGGAACCATCCATAGTCTTAAATATATTCTCATTACACTTGAGATTGTATTAAATACTTATTTTTAAGCTACAGAAGAACTCGAGTCATGCCAAAAGCAAAGAATGTTTTCATAAACTGTAGAGTATGTGATATTTCCACTAAACAGAGGGTTCACAAGTAAAAACAATTTCATGACCAACTACAATGTAAGTAGGCTCATTTTTAAGGTTGTATGAGGAATGATAATTATTTCTACTCGAGTTGTAAAAAATGAATTTAGTGCTCAAACACCTCCTCATCTGATTCCCATGGTTTGCTGGGGAAATTTGTTTCAGCTAATATAAATTCTCTGGGTCTGTATAAATTTGTTTGGACTAGTTTACACATGCTTTTCAGGAAAATTAAAATCATATGATCTGATTAATAAAACATAACCAAATTTTTTTATTTTTTTCAAAAGTGACATTTTACCCTTTTTGGGGGCTCACTTGAATATAATTCACTGAAATCACTGGGTAATTAAAATCACCTCCAAATATCAGGAAGCACACTTCCAAATTCTCTTTGCCACCTGCAGCCATCCTCGCCCTCTTTATACCGGGTATGCCAGCAGGTAAGCACATAACAAAGTCCGGGAAACCAGTGAATCAGCATGTATTGAGAGAAATGGCTGTTCAGACTCGAAGCCTTAGGCCTGACAACAGGGAGGATATGGATTTACACTGGAGAGAACACTGTGATGTCTTCTGTGCGTGGGAGTGATTTAATGACTCCTCTGAGCAATTAGATGCAGTGCCTGAAATGCCTACAGGGTACCGCTCTCTCAAATACCCAACCTGGTCGAGGCTCAGCTGGGCCACTGCGGGTCACCAGCCTGCCTTGGCTGCTAGAAGGCATGCTTCTAAGTGCTTGCGTTCATCTGCCAAAGAAGAGGAGCCCTAAGCTGTAGTATTACATAAAAGTAGAGCTTCTCAAGGCAGATTTTCCAAAGAGAAAAATAAATTAATTGGGTTTATAGGTTGAAAGAGAAAGCCCAAGAGACAAATACTGACCCATCTGCAAGTCCCACAGTGAGAGACATCTGAATAAGCTGGAGCCAGCTAGGATGACTTCTTTTCATTTTTATTAAATAGTGTGTGTAGGAAACTGCTTTTAAAATAAGTCTTCACTGTCACCTATGAGAAATTTAACTCTTAAAGATTATTTACTTTCTAGAGATATTTTTTAAAAGGCATGGGTAAGCATCTATGGTTATTTGTTCATGTGTTTATTTCTTTACAAACATTATTATATCATTGACTATATACTTTACAAATATGAATTCATTTAATCCTCATAACAACAATAGGAGGTAGGTACTATTATGACTTCCATTTTATAGATGAGGAAACTGAGGCACAGAGAGGTTAAATAACCTGCCCAATATCACGTTGCTAGCAAGTGGTGAAAGTGAGATAAATCCAGTTGGTTTGGCTTCAAATCTGTGCTATTAAGCACTATACAACCCTGCCTCAAGAACTGTGGCCCACTAAGTACATGGCAGAATGAAAAGATCATGAGAAAAATGAGAGGTGGCAACTTTACATGGTGACATTAAAAAAAGCATTTAGTTATTTACACAACCTCATTTTAATTTTTGAAGAAATGGCCAAATTATTTCTCTTTTTACAACCCAATACTACTTTGAGCAGATATCTCAGACCTGAAAGATCTCAACTCCTCCATACTCATAGCTCCTTGCCCATTGCCTCCATGCTCTACTATTTATGATGGGTAGGGGCTCTGGGGAAATTTCAGCATTAGAACACTGTGTCAAAAGATCACACTCAACAGGATCCCAAGGATAAATGTACTAACACGTTCAAAAGTCCCTCCATTAGCCCCAGCTGGGCAGCTGGATCACCTCATAAGGTGAGGTCCCGGGTTCAAGCATAATCTGGACCTGAGTCTGATTTCAGTGATGATCAGCGAATCAGAGAGGGCAGAGAGTTTCCTCACCTCTGTTTCACCTGCTCACATGGCAGAGGACTGAAACAAGTAGATCTAGTACTAAGGTCAGTGACATCGGGGTCTCAAACACTTACCTAGATGCGGGTGCATACTGGCCTCTGTTGGAGCTGGACCGAGAGAGAAAAAGGGAAAGATGATTGATTAGCAACAAGAGCAAAATCCATTAATAAATAATCACAAATACAGTTACAAAACTTAGTCATACTAAACAAATTAAATGGCTAGATAGAACCTTTTTAGAGGAGTAAGAAGAAAATGCCAATTAACATCCTAAAGTAAGACGGCCAACTCACTATTCATTATATTTAAAAGTCAAAGTGAAAAGTAGAACCCCTTACATACAGGGCAGTTATTTATTATGTAAGTTAGTCAGGTATCCCTTGAAACACACAATATAAATGTGATGTGAGCACCCATTACATGACATGGGCTGTTGTGGGTGTGAGGTATAGAGACAAAAAGCACCATCCTTGCCTTCAAAGAGCTTACCATCTGGTGGAGACAACTACAATATAGTGTAATAAGTGCTATGGGAGAGTGTTCAGAGGTCCTGGGGTGAAAAGGGGGACAAGGAAGGGATACTAATTCCAGGCTGCCCAGGAGAAGAGGGTTGTCAGGAGGGGCTGCTGAGTTTTGAAAGACTAGCAGGAGGAAGATAGGTGGGGGTAAAGGAGGGGAGATATGCTTCTTTCTGGAGTGAAAGTGAAATGGCATTGAGAGGTAAAAGAGAATGGCCTTTCACAAGAACTACAACAATTTCAGCAAGACTAGAAGGAAGTTTAAGAGGAGGGGATGGAAAAGTGAAGTTGGTAAGATTGGGAGGCCAAGATCATGGAATTGAATGTTAAGGAATTTGGATTTTACCATGGAAGCATGATGATCTCCTGAACATTTATCAGCAAAGGAGTGCATGTTCAAATATGCATTTTACAAAGGGGCGCTCTGATAAGAGTTAGGAAATAAGGGACACTGGCCAATTAATACTTTGGTTATGTTTTTTCCTCAAAGGACTTCCATATCTATGAAGAAATATTGCCAATTCACTATCTAAAAATTAGAAATCATGACAGATATTTTAAAATCTTTTACATTCATTAAAGAAGAACTTCAGCTGGATATTTAAAAAATTAGTTTCTATCACGATGATCAGTGCTTCAGTTATGTTAGATGAAAAATCCAGACTTAAGAGCATTTTAAAACTAGAGACTGATGTTTGTCTTACTGCTGCATACCAACATATTATATATATTGAAAATACTTGTGCTCAGCTGTATGAAATAGATTCTGTGGAAAGTGTCATAGATACAGTTGTTAGAATACACATGCAAATGCTCTGAATCATCACTAGTTTACAGAAATCAAGAAAAACCCAGAAGAAAAATTTAATGATTTTGTGCTTTACGCCAAAGGTTATTGGCTATGAGGAGTTTTACAAGGATTCACTGAACTGTTAACTCTAAGATTTTTTTTGAAACAAAAGGAATAATTGCCAATTATCCAATAACCAATGACAAAAACAAGGCACACGGATGCACGTTCCCTCACTAATATCACACTACATATGTGTGAACTGAACTTGAAGCCTCAAGGAAAGCAAGAGTTTACTTGCAAGGTAGTTGAAAACTTAAGAGAATTCATGTTGAAATTGAAACCTCCAACACACAAATAAATAATGATTTTACATATTTTCCTAATATGATCAATATGCAGATTTTAATTGCAATTGACAATTTTCTAAATTGTCTGCAAAAAAACTCCAAAAATATTTGAAGAATTTCTCGTTGATATTGATAATTTTGGAGTTGCTTTTCAACTTATGTAATATCCCTGTGAATCCCATGTTAATAATACTAGGCTGACACAAGAGTAAATGAATTTACTTGAACAGACATAGTTTTCAAACTGACATGTTTTTGTACCAAAGTTAAATCAGCTCTTCTGAAAAAAGATGGACAAATCTTGTCAAGGTGGGTGTGGATATTAAAGGAAAATAAGTTTTTTATATTCGACTCAGTTATTGGAAGACCTTTAAGTAGATATGGAATACTTTGATAGGTCAATCCAGTTTTCAAAGGTAAAATTTACAAAATCTTAATACAGGGCTCCCCTGGTGGTGCAGTGGTTAAGAATCCACCTGCCAATGCAGGGGACATGGGTTCGAGCTCTGGTCCAGGAAGATCCCACATGCTGTGGAGCAACTAAGCCCATGCACCACAACTACTGAGCCTGTGCTCTAGAGCCCGTGAGCCACAACTACGGAGCCCACTTGCCACAATTACTGAATCCCACATGCCTAGAGGCCGTGCTCTGCAACAAGAGAAGCCACCACAATAAGAAGCCCGCACAGGACAACCAAGAGTAGCCCCTGCTCGCCGCAACTAGAGAAAGCCCTCGCGCAGCAATTAGGACCCAATACAACCATCAATAAATAAATTTATTTATTTATTTTTAAAAAGATCTTAATACAGACCAAGTATTCCAATACTTAAGATGTGCTGTAACACTACCATATATAAAATAGATAAACAACAAGGTCCTACTGTATAGCACAGAGAACTATAGTCAGTATCCTGTAATAACCTATAATGGAAAATAATCTGAAAAAGAGTGTGTATGTATATATATGTGTGTGTATATATATATATGTGTGTGTATATATATGTGTATATGTGTGTGTATATATATATATATATATATATATGGAACCGAATCACTGTTGTACACCAGAAACTAATACAACATTGTAAATCAACTATACTTCAATTAAAAAATGTGCTTTAAGTGTAAAATACAGACCAGATTTCAGATAATTAGTACAAAACTGTAAAATATCTCAATTTTATATTGATTATATTATATTGAAATACTTAGTATTTATATAATCTGTGTGAATTAAACTGCATTATTAAATTTACCTTTTTTTTGGTTTCATTTTTTAAATGTGGCTTCTAGAATATTTAAAATTACACCTGTGGCTCACATTATACTTCTATTGGACAGTTCCAAGCAATAGCTAGGAGGGAGATCTGTACTGTTCATCAATTAAGGAAGCATTATCACGCAGGAGGTGGTGAAGTCATGGAAGCAGACCAGCATGTTACTCAGAGAGAGCAAAAAAAAAAAAAAAGAGTGAAATGAAGAGGTAAATGTGCATTTCAGGGACTGGAAGAACAGGAGCTAGCAAAGGAGACCAGGAAGGACTGCATTTCATTATGGATATAAGGAAAAGAGAGAGTTTTAAGAGAGAAGAGGGTTAAAGGAGAGGCCAAAATAATCCTAATAACACTGGTATCTACTGAGAACATCCTGTTACCAAGGCACAGTGTTAAGCAGGGTGTGTAGATGAACCCAGGGAATTTGGCCTCAGTGATAACTCTCTCAACTACTGTACAAACTACTTTTTCAAGAAGGTTCACTGCAAAGACAAGAAATGAGATTTTGTAGCACCTAACAAGGGACTTGGACCAAAGGGATGTTTTTTTGTTTGCTGTGTTTCTTAGGATATCATAGTATTTTATCATGTTCAATATTAACTACCTTACCAAAGGGGGTCTCTGTATTCATGGGATAAATTGTTAAGATGGGCAGGAAATAATACTGATATTTGTAAAATGTGTAACTTGAAAAAAACTGGGAAATAAGTTAGTTAAATTAAGTATAAAATTTATGGCAATTATCAGAAATATTTTCTAGTCAGTACAATGAGTAGATAAGTGTAACAAAATGTCTGCAGAGGCATCAATTAAATTACCTACTTGACTTTAAATGACTCTGGTGACTAAGGCCTGGATGCAATAAAGAGAATGTTATGTTTTAGTGTACTTTAAGGAATCTACCCAAATTGATATCTCCCTTTCCGAAATTTTGGCACATGGCATTTTTCACTGAACCACCTCCAATCTAATCATCAGGGAGGGGCCATTTAGAAATGACCCTCTAAATCAGAATCTCTGAGAACGGAAACTCAGAATTTGTATTTTTAAAAACCTCCTCAGCTGATTCTGATAAAAAGCCAGCTTCAAAAACCATTGTCTTAATCCCCATAAAGTTAACAGCTGATTTTTCAGCAGAAACTCTGCAAGCCAGAAGGGAGTGGCAAGACATATTTAAAGTGATGAAAGGGAAAAACCTACAACCAAGATTATTCTACCCAGCAAGGATCTCATTCAGATTCGATGGAGAAATCAAAAGCTATAACTATGAGACAAGCAAAAACTATGAGAATTCAGCACCACCAAACCAGCTCTACAACAAATGCTAAAGGAACTTCTCTAAGCAGGGAACAAAAGAAAAGAAAAAGACCCACAAAAACAAACCTAAGTCAATTAAGAAAATGATAATAGGAACATACATATTGATAATCACCTTGAATGCAAAGGGATTAAATGTACCAACCAAAAGACACAGACTGGCTGAATGGATACAAAAATAAGACCCTTATATATGCTGTCTACAAGAGACCCATTTCAGACCTAGGGACACATACAGACTGAAGGTGAGGGGATGGAAAAAGATATTCCATGCAAATGGAAATAACAAGAAAGCTGGAGTAGCAATACTAATATCAGACAAAATAGACTTTAAAATAAAGACTGTTACAAGAGATAAGGAAGGACACTACATAATGATCAAGGGACTGATCCAAGAGAAAACATAACAATTGTAAATATTTATGTAGCCAACACAGAAGCACCTCAATACATAAAGCAAATGCTAACAGCCATAAAAGGAGAAATCGACAGTAACACAATAATAGTGGGGGACTTTAACACCCCACTTACACCAATATTCAGATCATCCAGACAGAAAATAAATAAGGAAACACAAGCTTTAAATGACACAATAGACCAGATAGACTTAATTGATATTTTTAGGCCATTCCACCTGAAAGCGAAGAATACACTTTCTTCTCAAGTGCACATGGAACGTTCTCCAGAATAGATCACATTTTGGGTCAAAAATCAAACCTTGGAAAATTTAAGAAAACTGAAATCGTATCAAGCATCTTTTATGACCACAACGCTATGAGATTAGAAATCAATTACAGGGAAAAAACAGTAAAAAACACAAATACATGGAGGCTAAACAGTGTGCTGCAAAATAACCAAGAGATCACTGAAGAAATCAAAGAGGAAATCAAAAAATACCTAGAAACAAATGACAATGATAAAATGACAAACTGAAACCTAAGGGATGCAGCAAAAGCAGTTCTAAGAGGGAACTTCATAGCAATTCAAGCTCACCTCAAGAAACAAGAAAAACCTCAAACAACCTAAGGTTACACCTAGAGCAACTAGAAAAAGAAGAACAAAGAAAACCTAAAATTAGTAGAAGGGAAGAAATCATAAAGAAAATGGAGAAAGTCCGCATCTGCAGGCGGACTCTCAACCACTGTGCCACCAGGGAAGCCCCGTACTGCTTTTTAAAATTCCATATATATGCGTTAGCATATGGTATTTGTTTTTCTCTCTTTCTGACTTACTTCACTCTGTATGATAAACTATAGGTCCATCCACCACCTCACTACAAATAACTCAATTTTGTTCCTTTTTATGGCTGAGTAATATTCCATTATATATATATGTGCCACATCTTCTTTATCCAGTCATCTGTTGATGGACATTTAGGTTGCTTCCATGTCCTGGCTATTGTAAATAGTGCTGCAATGAACATTGTGGTACATGTTTCCTTTTGAATTATGGTTTTTTCAGGGCATATGCCCAGTAGTGGGATTGCTGGGTCATATGGTAGTTGTATTTTTAGTTTTTTAATCACAACAGTGAGAGGCCCGCGTACCGCCAAAAAAAAAAAAGCAGTACGGATGAACCTAATGGCAGGGCAGGAATAAAGACGTAGACGTAGAGAACAGACTTGAGGGCACAGGGATGGGGAAGGGGAAGCTGGGATGAACTGAGAGCATAGCACTGACGTATATACACTACCAAATGTAAAATGGATGGCTAGTGGGAAGTTGCTGCATAGTTTCTAAGAATGAGAGACAACAAAAATATTCCTAAAGAAGTAGGCTTTGGCTTTGGAGAAAATAGGATACAACACACCTTTAACAAAAGTAAAGGTTTCTTCCCGGTGTCTCTGCATTGTGATAAGAAGACCAGGTCAGATGATGACCACAGATAGACACAAGGGAGGATTCACTGGCAGTGAGGGCCCTGGCAGTTGTCAGAGGGAATCGAACTGGAGAGAGGAGAAGATAGTTTGGAGTGGTTCTGTACCCAGAGAGGTGACTGAGGGGAAGTTTCATAATATGGTCCTGATTTAGCTTCACTGGTGAGACCTATAAGACTATATATAAAGGCTGGACGGAACTTTACACTGTGAGGCACTCACTTTTTATTTTAACACCAAGCTGTTAACAAATCTGGATATTTCTAGATTCACAAAAACGATCAGTTGTACATCCTACACTATAGAAAAAATTCACTTCTGAGAAAAATACCAGGATTTCATTTTGGTTTACACAAACCATTGATTAGTTATGAAATCATTTACCTTCCCATAAATGTTGGGGCAATTCAGATTAATATGAAGTTTCTACCAATAACTTGTAAACTCTCATAAACAATGCAACAGTTAGAGGCGAAACTTTCAGTGGTGTTTTAGAATTAAAGTACAATGATCATGGGATACCATATCTTGCAGTTGGATTTCATTGATCACTCCAAGGAGCTCCATGAGTATTGGCAATGGATAAATAAATCCAACTCATAATTCTGAATATCTATTTATTTTTACTAATCCTAGGCAAGATGACAACATCTATGTTAACAGACGACATAACATAAAGAGTAAATAGATTCATGTTTCAAAGAACTCTAGATCTCATTCAAAATATTAGCACATCTTTGTAATCTTTACCTACAAAGTTAATGTCACTGAAATCCACAGAAATGTAAAAACTATGTCCTTTGTAAAGCTTGACAACTTCAAGTAACCGGACTAAATTGGAAATTGAACTTAAGTTGTATCTTGATAACTTAAGGAGTATGCCAATGTCATCAAAATGAATCAACTTAGTCAAAACCACAGGTATAATATGAAATGCTAAACAGGCAAGTTAAAATGAAGATTATATTTTGCTTAAAAAAATAAAGTAAAAGCAAGCCAACAGAATGTAAGAATCATGATGGCAATCTCACTAAAGCCTCCATGCTTTTTAAAAGCATGTTTCCAGCAAAGCATTAGCAATGAAAGCATGGCATACTCTGACTTGGTTTTAGTTGAAAAAGCCAAACACCTTTAAAACTTTAAAATTATCAACACAAATTGGTAGCAATTTTCCCAGGAAAGTATTAAAAAATGAGGATCTATGTAATATCATTAGTCAAGTATCTCCTGAAAGCAGGTAAACAAGAAAAAAAATGGGGAAACTTTTAATGTTTTTGTTTTTTTTTTTGAGGTATGCGGGCCTCTTACTGTTGTGGCCTCTCCCGTTGCGGAGCACAGGCTCCAGATGTGCAGCCTCAGCGGCCATGGCTCATGGGCCCAGCCGCTCTGCGGCATGTGGGATCTTCCCGGACTGGGGCATGAACCCGTGTCCCCTGCATCGGCAGGCGGACTCTCAACCACTGCGCCACCAGGGAAGCCCACTTTTAGTGTTTTAAGCATAATACAGTCCTTTCATACTAGATACGTAACAAATGTTCTTAAGAGTCAAAATCACTCATAACTGTGCACTAACAATTTATTTTTCCAGATTCCTTTCAGTGTTTGTGATGGAGCCACTTAAAAGTTATTTGGGGACTTCCCTGGTGGCGCAGTGGTTATGAATCCGCCTGCCAATGCAGGGGACACGGGTTTGATCCCTGGTCTGGGAAGATCACACATGCTGAGGAGCAACTAAGCCCATGTGCCACAACTACTCAGCCTGCGCGCCACAACTACTGAAGCCCGCGCACCCTAGAGCCTGTGAGCCACAACTACTGAGCCCACGTGCTGCAACTATTGAAGCCCGTGTGCCTAGAGCCCGTGTTCCGCAACAAAGAGTAGCCCCCACTTGCTGCAACTAGAGAAAGCCCACACACTGTGACGAAGACCCAACGCAGGCAAAAAAAATTTTAATTAATTTTTAAAAAGTTATTTGTCCTCCAAATTCTGTAGTAGGACGTATCCAGGTTATTTGTTTTGGTAAAATACAAAGGTTTACATCAATAATGAATATTCTAGGTCTTTGCTTAGTCAAACATTTTCCTAGATGCTAGGGTATTATTAAATGACCTGAATATTAGGTATATAATTTCACTAACGTTTCATGGGCTATGTAAAGAAGACAAGAATGGATCTTTTTAATTGATAAGTTAATACAATTGAAAATAAAAGAAACCTGAATCATTATTTTCAGAAGATACTGTAAAATTTCTTTGGAAAAATATATTCCTTGGAGAGCTTCCCTTTTACTTAGCTGTGCTATTCTTGAAATGGTTTATTAATCTCCATGAGTTATAAGAAAAAGACTGGAATTGCCTTGAATGAATACAAGAACTCATTCTAATGCAAATTTGATAAAGATAATTATGCCAGGCATAGTGAATGTGAATGATTATTATGTGAAACAACTGTAAAGAGACCCCACTTACAAACAAGACAGTCAATTCACATCATAGAGATTGAGGAGGTCTAACCTGAAAAAAAGTAAATTCGGTAGCAAAGTTTTCAAAGAAAAATATGCTTCCTGATCTCTTTAAACAAGACTATTATTTATCTGTTTAGAGTACAAGTACAAAAAGCATGTACTGACACTTTGTTGAGTAACTGTAAAAAAGCACTCAGCCCACATATGTTAACACACCTTTGTGCTGGTGCTGGTTCTAGAGTTGGCAAGAGTTGAAGTTACTAAGGAACATGCTTACTTTTTTGGAAGGTGAGATATATTTTTAAAAGCTCATTATTTTCCACTCACTGTAAATTAATCTGACCTTCACTACAATATGAAAATAACCAGTATTCAATCCCTTTCCAAACTTTTAAACACAACTAATGTTAAATATCTATTGTTTGGCACTAGATAGAGTTACTCCATCAATACTGCCTTTCATTTACTAAATATATTTTCTCTATTA
Source organism: Neophocaena asiaeorientalis asiaeorientalis (assembly GCF_003031525.2). Lineage (NCBI taxonomy): Eukaryota > Metazoa > Chordata > Mammalia > Artiodactyla > Phocoenidae > Neophocaena > Neophocaena asiaeorientalis. Next base: position 82,438 of record NW_020172463.1, on the reverse strand, counting down.
TCTCCAATTATTTGGAGAATCTCACAGATTATAATTAATAATTTGTCCTTATGACACTAGCAACAGAGCACTTGCTGAACTTTGCAGATAGTCAAATTCAGTGAAAGATCAGAAAATTTCTATAAACTTCAACAGGAAGCAATTGATTTCATTTGGACCTTAGAGCTCACAGCCATCCTTTTCTTAATTACATTCTAACAGGTTAAATCTTTGGATGTTTTTAGAAAATATCACAAACATGGATCATTATATGGTTTCTCAATATTAAATCGAAGCAGAAATTCTTCCTATCATCAAGTCAATTTGTCCAAGAGACAAATTACATGTTGAAAGTAAAGAAAAGCTTCATTTCTTATAAAGCATTTCTGTGTTCATGCTCTTTCAAAGGTTGAGGTCACCAGCATCTCCTGAGGTCACAGCAAGCTAAAATAAGCAAAAGAATGGGGTCGCATTTAACTCCTCCAAAGGCTGTTCTTTTGACAAAAGTGGTTTTCTTTCAAATGCCTTATTTTGGAGGAAACTTTTGAGTAATCATGTGACTTCAAAACATATTTTGGCCAATTTGTTCAATAAATTATTCACTGCAAAGGATGGAGATTTCAATATGCTGGGCAGAAAAAGAAAGGAATGTCTGGAAACAAATTGAGGGAATGGTTAATGAGCTTTGTGTTAATATTATTATTTTTTTTAAAAAGCCTTTGAGTCAGGCAAACACTATATGGCGGATGATAGGCATTTCTTACAAATATAGGTATTATGTTATGGGAGCTATAGCTCCTGAATCATTTTAGAATTCAAAGGCCCTAGGTAGTTTTGCCTCAGGTATCTCTTCACCTAATTTGAAATTCAAATGTATGAAACTTCCAAAGCTAAATATGACAAATTAGACACAGTCTGTGAAGTTACCATTTAATGAGCTATGAACCTAGACTTTCATCTCCCCAGGAATAATTTCTTTATTACTCTTTGTATTTTATTGCAATAAAGTACCATTTGACCTTCAAGTATGATAATTAAGCTTCCAAAAATGTTATAAATTTAGAGTGAGAATACTTCTCCCTGTGTTCAGGAATATACTTATGATCAGTATAAAAGATTACTTAATATTTAAAGACAGCTAAATTATACACAGAACCAGCAATATTAGAAAGCATTTTTCTCTTCCCTTCCTCTCCTATATCCCATCTCAATTTGAATTGTGTCTCATAACAACTTATCATCACTCATATTCTAAAATATATGGAATAAGTGCAAAATGAAAATATATCTTTATAACCTACAACTGGGGGAACAGAGCACTCTTTCAGGTAAGACTTATTCTACTAGGAGCTGTCAATAATGAGATCTTAAACACTGAAACTTGTGACTCATTGTCTTGCCATGCTCGTGCCTTCACCTTTTCTAGGGGAGATATTCATATATTTTTTCAAAACTTTGCCTAAGTTATGAATGAAATCTTAAGTGAAAGATCAGAATGTAAAACAATATATCATCTGAATTGTTTGTGAAGAGATGGAGATGCTATATTCAAGATGAACTTGAAGAGATGAAGTTCATAGATGGGGCAGAGGAGAGGAAGTGCAGCTATAAATTGACCTGTAGCCTGAGCATATTTGGCCTTTAAATAGCTTTCAGAGGTGGGAAGAAAAATCATTAGGATCATCATCATCACCAAATAATAATAATAATAACAACAACAGCAATATTAATACTACTACTAAGAAGAAACCTTGTTACTAATGTTAGCAGAAATTTGTTAGAGGTCTACCAATATCTATTCTCCCCTTCTTTTTTCTCACTGGACTGTGGCCCCCAGTTAGAGGTATATTTCTCAGTATCCCCTGCAGCTCCTGAGACAAAGGAATCAAGTTCTGCCCACAGGGAGGTGAGCAGAAGTGACCTGGGTCACTTTCAGAGCTGGGTCATGCCCTTTAAAGGAACGGGCATGATTCTTGGCCCTCTAACCTTCCTGCTACTAGGACATGGCCCCTGGATATGGAAGCTATGTTCTGTACACAGTAGAGCCACTCCACCAGCCCTGGACCATCTACCCCCAGACTGGTTTATGACTGAGAAATAAACACACTTCTAGCCATTTAAGCCACCTGCAGTTTGAGGCACATGCCAAAGAAACTTCATCTATATTCTAAAAGAGTTATTTCTTGTGGGCTGGGGAATGGGTCCCTATTGGGGAAGGGTATCCTCTCTCTCTCAGTCATAATCCTAAAGGCCAGAGTGTAATTTAGAGCTGATAAGACTGTGAGTTCCTGTGAGTAGAGATTTCAATTTGTATATCTCTGCACCCCCATGCCTAGCACAATGTTTGGCACACAGCTGCTCCAAAAATGTTAGTTGATTGGTTACTGATAACATCAATAAGATATTATTGCTAAAACCATTGCTGCTAGAAAATTCTAATGTTCTAATGCTCTCCTCTGTTCCCTCCCCTCTTAGTTACTTGTACATATGTTATCGTCTTCATTTTACCTTTTCACTTTCCTTTATATACTTAAGGATAAACTGTACAATTCGCCTTATTCTAAAATAGATGTAAGGCAGCTAACAAAGAAAGGCAATCGAGCAAGACAATAACGTGGGAAAACAGGATAACAAATCAGGGTTGGAAAAATATATCCAGTGGAGATAAATATGCAAGATGCATGCTCTGACATTTTAACTTTGGCTCTGAAGCTCTAAAGTTACAGAAACTGAAGAGCTGAAAACATGAAAAGCACACATATTGCTTAGGAGAAGCGTGGCTATTTCAGATGCAGAGACTTAAGAGAAGCTTCTCCTGCGGTTGCTTACAAAGGGGACACTGAGCAGTGCAATGAACATCATTTAAAATAACATCCATCCAACTGTGAATTTTATAGGGCTATTCCTAATAAAGTCCATCAAAGCAAAAGAAGCGCATAATGTTTAAGTATGATTGTAAAAACAGTTATGCGGATATAGGAGGTGAAGGTTGGCTGGCAATTAAAGAAACAATATTGGGTTGGCCAAAAAGTACCTTCAGTTTTTAAGTAAAAATAAAAGACACATTTTTCATTTTCCCCAAGAACTTTATTGAACAACGTATTCACCATTTTGTTCCACTACCTTCTGTCATTTTTCAGGCAACTTCATAATTCCATCGTCCCAAAACTTTTTATCTTTTTGAGCAAAGAACTGTTCCAGGTGCCTTTTACAGTCTTCCAGGGAATTGAAATTTTTTTCCATTAAGAGAATTTTGTAAAGACTGAAATAAATGGAAATCAGAAGGTGCAATGTCTAGTGACTACAGGGGATGAGTCAGAACTTCCCAGCCAAGCTGTAACAGTTTTTGTCTTGTCATCAAAGAAACATGCAGTCTTGTGTTATCCTGATGGAAGATGATGCCTTTTCTGTTGACTAATTCTGGATGCTTTTTGTCGAGTGTTGCTTTCATTTGGTCTAATTGAGAACAGTACTTGTTGGAATTAATCGTCTGGTTTTCCAGAAGGAGCTCATAATAGAGGACTCCCTTCCAATCCCACCATACACACCACATCACCTTCTTTGGATGACGACCAGCCTTTGGTGTGGCTGGTTGCAATTCATTTCACTTGCCCCACGATCTCTCCCGTTCCACGTTATTGTACAGTATCCACTTTTCATCGCCCATCGCGATTTGTTTTAAAAATGGAACATTTTCGTTCGTGTAAGTAGAGAATCGCAAGCAGAAATATGGTCAAGAAGGTGTTTTTCGCTTAACTTATGTGGAACCCAAACATCAAAGTGATGAACATAACCAAGCTGGTGCAAATGATTTTCAATGCTTGATTTGGATATTTTGAGTATGTAGGCTATCTCCCACGTGGTATAAGGTTGACTGTTCTCAATTAATGTCTTAGTTTGATCACTCTCAACTTCAACTTGTCTACCCGACCATGGAGCATTGTCCACAAAGAAATTTACAGCACGAAACTTCGCAAACCACTTCTGACACGTTCGATCAGTCACAGCACCTTCTCCATACACTGCACAACCTTTTTTTTGCGTTTCAGTTGCATTTTTATCTTTCTTGAAATAATAAAGCATCATATGCTGAAAATGTTGTTTTCTTCCATCTTCAATATTAAAATGGCTACACAAAAATTCATCAACTTTGATGTCTTTTTTAAAATGCACGCTGATATGACAGCTGTCACATACAATCTAACAGAATTGTTTCGAATGAAGTTAAAGACAACTAAGTGCTACCAGAGCCATCTTACAGAAAAAAAAGAACGAAGCTTTTGGCCAACCCAATAGTAATTAGACAATTTGTGATAGGTATACCTGCTCTATATGGTTCATCCATTCCTTCAACTAATAGTTGAGTACCTACTAAGTGCCAGACACTGCCAGATTCTGGGAATGTAAAAGTGATCCAATATCTGCTTGATCAAGGGTTTCAAAGGGCAGGAGGAAATACATGTAGAAGTTAACACATGACAACGCAATAAGATAAACTAACTTCAATTTGTAAGTATAAGGTGGATTAGGGTTAAAAATACATATGATGGAGGAGGAGAGATTTGAACTGGATCTTTAAGGATGAGTGTAACTTCATCAGTAATATGGAGACGGAGGTAATGTGGCGTGTATTCCAGGGAAAGAAACTGGCATATATACAAGCTACAGAGATAGGGGACAGGACAGCATGTTTGATGAAGTCAGTGCTTTTTACGGCTGAAGTAGAGAGTTTGGTATTAGGTGAGGGTGGGGAATATGGAGAGAGCCTACATGCGATGAGGTTGGAGAGAGAGGCAGGGTCAGATCATGGAGGGCCTTGAAAGCAGGTTAAACTGGGCAAATGGAGGCAGTTATAGGGTTTGAGGCTGGGAGGAAAAAAATGAGGTTTGTGTTGAAGAACATTTTGATAGATGTGTGGAAAGCTTGAACCAAAGATATGGCTGTAGATGCAGAAATAAAAGCATTTGTTTAGGAGATATTGAGAAGATAAAATAAACTGGTCTTAGAGATACTGAGTAGACAGGGAAGAAAGAAAGGAATGAGGAAAGAAATATTACCTAGATCTCTGTTTACTGACTGGGTCGAATATGTCACTGACTATAACTGCAATGAAGGGGACCAGTTTGGGGGAAATGTCAAGTTCATTTTAGAATATATTGAGTTCAAGGAATCTAAGGAATCCAAATGTCAGTGCCCAGTAATAATAATGATAGCTAACATTTATAGAATATTTATGTGCTAGCCACAGTGCTATGCACATCATTATTGCACTTAATCCTCACAAGTTCACTAGGTTTCTTCTGGGCATAGAATATTGTGCCAGGCTCTTGGGAATGGGATGGGATGACCAGAAAAGTAGGTACTATTTTTTTCCCTATTTTACAGTTAGGTAATTGAGACTTTGAAAGATTACATAGCTAGAAAGTATCAAATTAGAAATTGGAGAATTCCCTGGTGGCACAGTGGTTAAGAATCCACCTGCCAAGGCAGGGGACATGGGCTCAAGCCCTGGTCCGGGAAGATCCCACATGCCGCGGAGCAACTGGGCCTGTGCGCCACAACTACTGAGCCTGTGCTCTAGAGCCTGCGAGCCACAACTACTGAAACCCATGTGCCTGGAGCCCATGCTCTGCAACAAAGACAAGACACCGCAATAAGAAGCCTGCGCACCTCAACTAAAGAAAGCCCGCGTGCAGCAACTAAGGCCCAATGCAGCCAAAAATAAATAAATTAATTTAAAAAATAAAAGAAATTGGAACCCAGGGGCATATAGCTCCAAACTCTACTCTCTCAACCACTTTGCATTACTGACTCAGTAAGCATGAAGCAAATGGACAGAGCTCAGGAGATGAAAATCACAGGTGTGAGTGAGATCACCAGGGACAATATAAAAAGTCGAAAAGAAGCTGCAGGACAGAATCACTGCCAATCCCAGACTGTATCCATACGAAGCTCAGGAACTCATTAAGGAAACTGAGAAGGAGTAGGGAAGTCAGGTAGGGTGAGGACCAGAGTCCTTTGGATTGGTTGGCACCTGCTGGGTTACTGATGACCTGGAGGATGACTGTTTCCATAGATTACTGGCAGTAGAGGTCAGATGGTGGGGTTAGGAGTGAAGCCTGAGAACACACATGACTCTCTCAAGAAGCTGGAGTGTGAGGGAGAATGATGGCCAGAGGAGTACTCACAGTCAAAGACAGTGTTCCTGCTCAAAGTTGCAGTGGCTTTGGCATGTTTAAACCCTGAGGAGGAGGGGATGGTGAAGAGGAAGAAGCTGACGATATGGGAAAGAGAGGGCGAAACTGTTGACCAAGACCTCAGAGGAGATGGGGGGAATGCCATTCCACTGAGTTTATGTTTTTCCTGTAAATGTATTTTGGACTTTCTCTTTTAGGTTTGGACCAATATATAAACTATTTATGAACAGGATGTGAAACTGCCTTATATTGCCACACATTCCCATGCATCTGGTATAATGTTCCACATATACCCATAGGGGACACAGCATAATATGTGTTAATAGTAATGAATCCCAACTCTTACAAACATGATTATGAAAATCTGTATTAATTATTACATTAAACAACTGAACTTTCAATGTAAAACTACGGTTGGATTAATTGGTTGCATGAAATAATACTTCACAAGAGCCAAAGTAAAGTTGTAATTTATGTGTGTTTACAACAGCTTTGCTCTCCCCCAAGTAATTATACAGATGCAAACCTAGGCTTTTCCTCCAGAATGGGGGGGAATCCAGCAGATTACACACCAGCTTGAGTAGAAAGTGTACTTCGATGGGCATCCAAAAGAAGTCAATGTCAAATTCTTGTCAGGCATAAATCTTGGTGTTTTGACTCTGGACTAGATAAAGCTGTCAAGGGGGAATGTATAGAGCCCTGAGAGCTGAAAAGAAGCCTGTTTAAATCTGTGTTCATTCATCTTAGGGTAAACAGCACCAGCCCAAAATACTATTCTTTAGGAAATTAAAAAAGCAGTCAGACCCACCTAGAGCCATTAGCAAGGAATTTTACTGTGGCCCTATGAGTCAGCTCTTCCCCTTAATCTTGTCTGTTGTCAAGATCACTTAGGGACACTTTTTGCCCACCACTGCCCCAGGAGGGCTTCAGTTCCTTCCCCTGTTGGGTAGTTTGTGAGACCCTGAAGCAAGACTAGGGATTCCTGAATGATTTTACCAGAGCATCCTAATTCAGCTCTCTGTTTGTAAATTACAAAACATAGGATGTCAGGAATAGCAGTTGCAACTGCTACACTGACAAAATAGCCACAGGGAAACAGATGTCTTTTTTTTTTTTTTTTTTTTTTTTTTAATTTTTGGCTGTATTGGGTCTCCGTTGCTGTGCGTGGGCTTTCTCCAGTTGTGGTGAGCCGGGGCTACTCTTCGTTGTGGTACACGGGCTTCTCATTGCGGTGGCTTCTCCTGTTGTGGAGCACGGACTCTAGGCGTGCAGGCTTCAGTAGCTGTGGCACGTGGGCTCAGCAGTTGTGGCTCACGGGCTCTAGGGTGCAGGTTCAGTAGTTGTGGCACACGGGCTTAGCTGCTCCACGGCATGTGGAATCTTCTCGGACCAGGGATCAAACCCATGTCCCCTGCATTGGCAGGCGGATTCTTAACCACCGTGTCACCAGGGAAGTCCCAAAACAGATGTCTTTAGCTAGTAAAAGTTTTATGAATGGGAACATTCAAGTGAAACACATCATTCATTATTTTTCACTTCATCAGTTAAAGTGGATATGGTAAAACCCAACTCTGATGCTTAGTCAATTTTGACTTCTTTAGTCTGAATTAATAAAAAATTTACATTTCAGGATACTGGAAAGACATTTAGTAATACAAGTTACTAAGCATTCAAGGATAGCCAAGGGAAGTTTCTGGTAGATGTGACCTACAATTTATACAATATTTGGGTATAAAAGGTATTCTTTATTTTTCATCAGATTTACTGAGATATAACTGAAAAATAAAAATTGTATACATTTAAGGTATTCAACTGGATGCTTTGATGTGTATACATATACATTGTGAAATAATTACCACTATCAAGCTAATTAACATATCCATCTCGTCACATTTAAAAGGCATTCTTACTGGACAGCTAAGAATGTAAAAGAATGAAATTAGAACACTCCCTAACACCATACACAAAAATAAACTCCAAATGGATTAAAGACCTAAAGGTAAGGCCAGATACTATAAAATTCTTAGTGGAAAACAATCTGAAAATGAGGGGATGGAAAAAGCTATTCCTTGTAAATGGAAATCAAAAGAAAGGTGGAGTGGCAATTCTCCTATCAGACAAAATAGACTATAAAAATGCCTGCATACCGCAAAAAAAAAAAAAAAAAATCTACAAACAGTAAATGCTGGAGAGGGTGTGGTGAAAAGGGAACCCTCTTGCACTGTTGGTGGGAATGTAAATTGATACAGCCACTATGGAGAACAGTACGGAGGTTCCTTAAAAAACTAAAAATAGAACTACCATACGGCCCAGCAATCCCACTACTGAGCATATACCCTGAGAAAACCATAATTCAGAAAGAGTCATGTACCACAATGTTCACTGCAGCTCTATTTACAATAGCCAGGACATGGAAGCAACCTAAGTGTCCACTGACAGATGAATGGATAAAGAAGATGTGGCACATATATACAATGGAATATTACTCAGCCATAAAAAGAAACGAAATTGAGTTATTTGTAGTGAGGTGGATGGACCTAGAGACTGTCATACAGAGTGAAGTAAGTCAGAAAGAGGAAAACAAATACCATATGCTAACACATATATATGGAATCTAAAAAAAAAAAAACTGGTTCTGAAGAACCTAGGGGCAGGACAGGAATAAAGACGCAGACCTACTAGATGTGTGTGTTTGAAGAGGTTATGCCAAGCAGTTCACAGGCCAATGAGTATACGTCCACTCCTGCCTGTGCCTCTACCGTGATCTGTGCACACTGTGGCACCAGCAGCCACGCTCGATACACTCACATCTGCTTGACACTTGCCACCTTTGTCTTACAAGGGCTCAAAAGTGTGTGTTCTCTCCTGGGTGTTCAGGGAATTAAGGCAGCAGTGGTGATCTTGTTTATTGAAGTTGTAATTCCTAAGGCTTTTTAATGTTGGATTTTTTAAATTTAAGAATCTATTTGGTAAAATGGAACCCACCTTGGGCTGTGAGTCCAGCCAGAGATTTGGATTCTAATCCTGCCACTCGTAAGTGGTGTACAGTTTTGTCAAGTTAACCTTCCTGGCTTTGTTGCTAATCTACACATAAGGAAGCTACAGAGCTAGGATCAAGAGCATACGTTCAAATATTATTCCTCATCCTCTGTCTATACATACCACATACATTAACATTTTCAGCAGAAACTCTGTTTACATGATTCTGAGGAATATGGATTAGGTCTGCAGCTCTTTCTAGACTGTTTGACAATAATACTTCTTGCAAAAGACTGACTTCTTCTAGTTCCTTTCAGGTTTTCAGTCAATTCTGAAATTGCCTCAATCCTTTGCTTTGATCACCTCTAAGAGTAGTTCACAAAACACTACCACAAAAAAAAAATGGTCACGAAGAACCTAGGGGCAAGATGGGAATAAAGATGCAGACCTACTAGAGAATGGACTTGAGGATACTGGGAGGGGGAAGGGTAAGCTGGGACAAAGTGAGAGAGTGGCATGGACATATATACACTAGCAGATGTGAAATAGATAGCTAGTGGGAAGCAGCCGCATAGCACAGGGAGATCAGCTCGGTGCTTTGTGACCGCCTGGAGGGGTGGGATAGGGAAGGTGGGAGGGAGATGCAAGAGGGAAGAGATATGGGGACATATGTATATGTATAACTGATTCACTTTGTTATAAAGCAGAAACTAACACACCATTGTAAAGCAATTATACTCCAATAAAGATGTTAAAAAAAATAAAAACAAAAACAAAAAAACCCACTACCACATCTGTCTTTAAAGTCACCTAATGACATTTTGGGCAATCCCACAGATACCTTCTTGGTCTTTGCTATGTTACTTCCCACTGAGGCCTGCCTGACTTACCTGCCACCCTATTTAAAATTGCAAACTGCCTTTCCCCCTTCTACCCAACTGTGTAATTTTACCCTGCCCTATTCTGAGGTCTTTTTTTTTCCCTACAGCACTTGCCACCTTCTAACATGGTATCACATTTACTCATTTATTATATCTCATATTAATTGTCTATCTTCTCCACTACAATGTAGGCTCTAGTAAAGCAGGGATCTTTGCTCTGTTCACTACCATATCCCAAGATCTAGCTTAGCCTGGCCCAGGGCAGGCATTCAAAAATCCTTTGTTGAGTACTGAATGTTAAATGAATTCACTTCTTTATTCTCTACTGCTGGTGAATGAACCTAAGCATCTTCCGCTTTCAAAACAATTGGGAGTATACAACCTGGCACCCGCCTACCCCACACCAGACTGCACATGAGAAAACTCTGTTTCCTCGTCTGTACTACCTCGTCAGCAGAATTCAGCTGTATATGTGTTTATAATTACTTAGGAGCTCAGGATTCAAGGTGAAGACATAAAATCCCCAAACCTGATTTATGTCCCAAGAGCATTCAGGGGCCTCATTAGTGTTTAGATGGAAATCTGTGAATAGTTTTCAGATTTCTTAACGCAATGATTCATCATTTTTCAACCCGAGGTCAGTGTAGAGAACACTGCTTTGGTGACAGCCACACTGCCTCATGGTGTTCCGCAGCAAAAGTTCAGGGTTAAAGAAGATTTTTTCAAGAAAGACAGAGATTTTTCAGATGTATAATGTTTAAGGTGATATTCAGCAAACATTTAGAGTGTCTGTTTTATGCCAAGCATTGTTAGATGTTAAGAAAAACAAAAAATTAAGTCATGGTTGCTGGGCTCAAGAAGCTTCAAGTTGGGGTGATGGGGTGGGCATGAGTATTTAAACAAATAATTATAACAACATAGACCAATTACGTTAAGGGAGACAGGCAAGACCTCACACAGGAGGAGACATGGGAGTTGTAATTCAGAATTTTCCTTCAGTTCTTAGAAGTGATTTATTCCACCTGCTTCAGCAGAGTTGTCCCTCCTTCATCATAAGTATAACCTTATATTTGTTGTGTTTTGGGGAAACATATATTATAACCCAAATAATACAAGCTCACTGTAAAAAAAATATTAGAAAATACAGATAAGTTCAAAGAAAAAAATTAAATGTCCATAATCTCACCACACTGATCTACTTAGTCTTTTTATTTCCTCCTGGCTGACCTTGAATAAAATTTTGCTCCAGCAAGATGCCTTCCCTTTATCATTTACTGAGCTTGTACTTTGTGCTAGGGATTCTGGAGAGTATGGTCACACAAAGCCTGGATCCAGACCTAACTCTCTATGATTCAAAAGTCCTCGTAAAGGCTAAATCCAAAAGGAAATGACTGCCTCTTAGCATCATTCTCCCCTCAGGCCTCAAGAAAGGAAAAGCAGCTCCTGACATCCAGGAGCTGGCCTGGCACTCACAGCTGGGCCTTGGTGCTCTTCCAGTGAACAGAAACAATTTCACAGAACATCAGCTTCAGACAAAGCCACTCTGTTATCATGATGGGTCAAGACAGACAAAGGACCACTTTATAATCACATCTGAATGCAAGCACAACCAGAACACTGTCCAACTCACAATATACCATGCATCCCTCTCTCCTGGCTGATAGGAGTAACTACTGCTTCTTTATCAATTACAGCCTTAGCCTGGCTCTGCTCTGCCCTCCCTATGGGTAAGATTTATTGAGATCCCCAACCATAGAATATCCACACTTGCTAATAGCATCCAATCCAGAGCAAAGCCCCACCTCCTTAAACATGAGCCCAAATTACAAAATATAGGCCCAAATATCATAATGATTCCTTTTATAATTTCCACTTACTGACCCACACCATAGTTCCCAACGATGTACCTTTTCCTATTCTGGAATGAGCACTAAACCCCATCTGTTCAACTCTAGGTGTGCGCCTGATGGTCTTTGTCTACAAGGCAGTGAAAGTCTATAAATACTTTGTGTGTGTGTGTGTGTGTGTGTGTGTGTGTGAGAGAGAGAGAGAGAGAGCGCGAGAGAGAGAACGAACCCATCTTTCCCTTGAACCTGCTTTCCACTCGGGCTGCACTTCCTCTCCTTCCTTTTAATCTTAGATTTTTTCAAAGCCTCAACTTTAAATACTTCTCAACTCACAACAATTTGTCTTCCCTTGACTGTCTGACTCCAAACCCTGGGCAAGAGCTTTCCAACCTGTAAGGCTTTAATATGCTTAGATGCTCATGTAGTCTGGCCTCTCCTGAAACCATCCTCACTTATAAATTGCCAATGACCTGTTAATTGAAAAATCCTATAGCATTTTTCTTGTTCTCCTCACCATTCTTTTGGAAGCCTCTGTCCCTTTTGAACGCCTCTCCCATGTTGAAAATTCTTCCTTAGTACCCCTATTTCTGAAGCTTGCCCCTTCTCCCAGAGTTCCCTCTTCCGTCCCTGCAATGGCTAGCATTCCACACTGGGCCCCTTCCTCCCTTCTCCAGGGAACTCCCTGGATGAGTACATTGCCTCCTCAGCATCTACATCCTGATGTGTCTCCAAACTGCCTCTACTCAGCAGGCTGCTGGAGAGCCCTGTGGGATGGAAAGCAGCTTCCTCAGGCCAACACGTTGAAATCCAACCACTGAACTCCAACTATTCATTCATTCAATAACATTTATTGGGTGCACACTATGCACTGCACATCGTGGAAGGCTTTAGAGATTCAGCAATAAAGAGCACAGTCCCTACCCTCAAGGAGCTTATAGTGAACAGCAGACAAGGCATGTGCGTTAATGCTCTTATTACAACACACAATGAATAGTTATCAAATGAACGAATGCATGCTTAAGGAAGAGATTTCTTTGAAAGGCAATGTAATATGAATGCTAATACCGTGGGCTACTGGCCAAACTGCCTGGGATAAAATCCCAGCTTGGTCAATTTCTAGCTGTGTGACCTTAAGTTATTCTCACTGTGCCTTTGTTTCCTCATCTGTCAAGTGCAGATAATAATAGTTCAGGGGGCTGCAGTAAAGCTTAAACGAGTCCATGTTTGTGGAGTGCTGAGGGTGCAGTCTGGCACATAGTAGTGCTAACAGTGTTTCCATTTGCATTATTCCTGCGCCTTCAGAGTTATGTCACCATGCACGAGAGTCGCCAAGACCAGATAGAGGAGGACTGTAAGGGGGATCAGAGACTTTTTTTTTCAGGAGGAGGTAATACCAAAGCAGGGTCTGAAAGCCTGAGCTAGACGAAGAAGACAAGAAGATGAAAAAGGGTCGACCAGGCAAAGAAGACAGGGAGAGTATAGAGTACCAATAACACTGGTGATCAAGTGGCATGCATGCCAGGAATTTTAAGGAGAAAAGAAAGGATGACAAGAAATGAGGCAGGGGAGGAAAACTGAGGCCAGATTGTAAAGGATTTTCCTCGTATAGCAGTAGGGATTCTACTCTGAAGATAAACTGTTGCCTCTAATTGAGATATTGAAGGGTTTGAAGCAGGGAAATGATAGAATCCTATTTCCACGTTAGTAGCTCTGTATAGAGCACAGAGAAAGTGGGAGCAGGGAAACTAGGGAAGAGGCTAGTAAGCAATTCCCCAAGGAGGGGATGGGTCCTCATCTAAAGTGGGTCAGTAGCAATGGGAAGGATAAGAGAGATGGAACCTTCTCTCCTATTTTTTCTTAAACTGCGGCTGACCCTTCAGGACTTGATCCTCAGGATGTCTTTCCTAACCACCCCAGGCGAATCTAGCTACCTCTGTGATCCCAGCCTTCAAGAACAGGAAATGGCTGTTTTTACTTTTATATCCATATTTAGCACTGTGCACTAGGACAGGGGCTTGCAGGTGCTGGATACATGTTTGCAGAATAAAATCCTTCACTGAATGCCTTTTAAGGAAGGGGATCAAGATTACATGCCATCTAAGACATCATTAGTATGTTTTCTGATTCTTTTACTTTTTTAATATGCTTAGATGCAAACTATTATATATAGGATGAATAAACAACAAAGTCCTATTGTATAGCACAGGGAACTGTATTCAATATCCTGGGATAAACCATAATGGAAAAGAATATAAAAAAGTATGTATATATATGTATAACTGAATCACTTTGCTGTACAGCAGAAATTAACACAACATAGTAAATCAACTATACTTCAATTAAAAAAATAGATAATATGCTTAGCCAGCAATCATCTTGTAATAATAGCTATCCTCAAGTTCCACAAGCAAAATTTTTGTTTAAATTCCTTAATTTAATTAAAATCAACAAACCTACCAAGTACGTTGTGACTGAAAGGCATTGTCCTGTGGTAGATATATAGAGACTGTCATTTTACTCTCTTTAATACTTATATTAGATATTCCTCATCCAATGCATAGGATATTATTACATGTTAAATTTATGTTATTTTATTTGAGGAGATAATTGATGTTTTAATTAAAAGTGGAGAGGGCCAAAATAAATATATGTTTTATAGCACCAATTATTTCCCTTACCATTCCCAACAGCAGGAAGCAATCAATCTTGTTAGCATCCTTTCCACCCTATCTTGGATGGATTGATATGATTTCAATTGATTAGGTGCTGTTGAAAAAGCTCAATGTTTTCCTCTGGTCCTGGGCTGAATAGAATTTTTAATAACATCCCAGTCTACCATCATGTAAATCATGGTCATGTGTAACATTACTATTATGTAAGGTACTTTTTTCCCTCACTGGTTGAGAATTTTTTCCCACTGATTTTTCTTGGTTTTTTCTTTTCATTTCAAATGAACCCAATCCCAACAATTCATTTACAACAGAAGAGACTCAAAAATTCAAAGCTTAAAAGAAATCAGCTTTTAGGCAATGATAAATGTCAGTAAAATTAGACATGTCTTTTCCTGACACTATGCAGTTTTCAGGATATTAATGTTCACTGCTATATGGTGTTCTATATCTTCAGTAACGTGAACATTTTTATAGTCTGGAAAAAGATTTACATTGTGGTAGAGTTCTTGAGCCTACACAAAGGCTATCACACTTTTGCATTCTCAAAAGTCACAGAATACAAATCTGTTCAAATAAACTAAGAACACTGATAATATATGTGAAACTAGAATTAGAATGGGGTTTTCTGATTCAAGAGTTATTAGGTAAACAATCAGAAGTTTGCCAGTAATGGTCATCAAGTGTCTCATTACTTAGATAAAGCCATATTGATGATATATATGACTATAAATAATAAATGGTACTTTCTGAAGCCTTTCAAAAATCCACATAATTTTCCTAATTTCTGTCTTAAACCCATTAGAGTCTCCTTAGCAGAGAGATAATTAGTAGAAATTTCCTTTACATTCAATAATGTAATTCTTAAGTTAATAAGTTTCCTCCAAAATAGAACTCTGTAAACAAAAATTGATAATATGCCTATGATAATGGTGAAAATGGGATGACATTTTTTTCATTGTGTGCCTGTGCATACATTCCCATATGTGCATCTATGAGACTTTGGCATGGGTGAGAGTCTGGATGTGTATGAGGCAGTCACAAAGCTTAATGTGACTACTTAATGTACACTTAACACATCTAAAATGATGTTGCATCTGAAATTAATAGCGCACACAGTTGAAACAAGCATATAGATACTACACACACAATCACCTATAACACACTCAAATATTAAAAGCCATAAACAAATATTTTCGACAAAGTTAACAAGAAATTTAAGTGGTAAATTACGCAGATGTGTTTCTGTAAAATTCTAAAATTAGTAAGATTTATATTTCCAGGACAACTAAATATAAATCATTAGAAAAACAAACTATGAAAAGAATATAAATTTTCTCTGGTTTATTTCACTCACACTTAGTATCTTCAGAACTCTACAGATCTTTATCAATAAGTAGTAACTAAATAATTATTAGAGATATTAAGGGGTCAATAATTCCATTTCTAAAGTGTCATGACCAAGTAATAGTCATGAAATGCTTACTCAGTACATAGGACCTACCATGAATAATTTTGACACAACCAATACGAAGAAGTCAAAGACGATTCTTACCTCCTTGTTCACACAATTGCTGGGCTAAAGCATCTTTGAAGATAATCTGGCCTTTGTGTGTTGCTGTAGCCCTGAAAATGAACAGAAAAAGGTAAATACAAATCTTGTAATATGTTTGGTGATAACAATGTATTTTTAAAACCTCTTTTTTTTTTTTTTTTTTTTTTTTGCGGTACGCGGGCCTCTGACTGTTTGTGGCCTCTCCCATTGCGGAGCACAGGCTCCGGACGCGCAGGCTCAGCGGCCATGGGTCACGGGCCCAGCCGCTCCGCGGCATGTGGGATCTTCCTGGACCGGGTCACAAACCCGTGTCCCCTGCATCGGCAGGCGGACTCTCAACCACTGCGCCACCAGGGAAGCCCTAAAACCTCATTTTTAAATGTTATGTGGATATGATTTTTTTTTTTTTTAAAAAGTGCCTCTGAACAGAGATAAAAATGAGCAATAGAGTCAAGGCTTAAACAAGTCACCTGGGTTGAGAATTATCTTCTGATTGGTTTTATTTTGTAAAGATACTGTAACATTTGTGGGCTTATTCTGAAAACTGCAGATGTAAGCAAATCTTGGGTAGAAGAAAAAGTATGGAAAGGATGTTTATTAAAATTTATTCTTCAGGAGACCTTGATATAAAATGTTTTGTGGTGCAATAATGATATTAACACTGGAGGAAGATGCTCTTAATGTATATTTTTCTGAAATCAACAGTCACCATAACACCATAACAGATTTGAGACGGAGAATTATATTTTTAAAGTTTTTTTTTTTAAAGAGGCCTATTTGGAGCTTTCATAATTACAAAGTCTGTCATAATAAAATATACCTTTTCCCCACTGGGTCTAATTCACCACTTGAAGGAGATGTGTATCTTTTACTTCCTCTAATCAGAGCTGTGCACATGGACTGGTGAAAAAAATAACATCCTTGCAGCAGATGTGTTATTCAATGGTTATAATAGGAACTGTCTTATTAAAGGAAGAATTATTTATGCTTTATATTTGAAGTGTTTTTCCTTAAAAAAGATTCTTTTCCGGCACAAAAGGTATTATTTAAATGAATTTAAAACAGGAAATCATGCCTCTTTAAAAAATTTGATTTCAGAAAATAAGCCATACAAAATCTTTTTAATAACTAAAATATATTAACATTAAATCTCAAGTTTAGTTCTAGCCAAAACCAGCCTAGGACAAAAATAATTTGATTCAGCCATCACTTACTGAAGATGGATTATGTACAAAGCACTGCGCTAAGTCACAAAAGGCAACTTTTGGCCTCTGCAATTCCCCTCCATATGTGCACCCCTCAGTCAACATCTTGCCCTTTGTCCAGCCCAACAGGACCTCATGGTTGCCCACATCCCCACTCTGGTCTCCAGGTGGATGCACGCTCCTCCTCCATGCTGCATACCTTTCTGATTTCTATCCCCCACTGAATTGTTACAAGTGTCAGTCTCCCAGGACTTGAGTCTCTGGAAGTAGTCTGATAGACTAAGCCATGATGAAGTGTTAATGGGTGACGTTGCTCCAAGCTAACATATTTCAGCTGTGAAACTGAAAATATTATACTTTAACACACATACACACACACACACACACACACACACAATGACACAGTAGTGAGAGTTTTGAATGGTGGAATGGAAATATAATTGAAGAGAAAAATCACTGGGCAGCCGTCAACTCACACTATATGTGAAGTTTATAAGGGTAATCAGCCCTTGTTGTTGCATATTAATCATTATTGAAATTACAGATAAACAGATGCTACCACTCTCCCTATATATTCACATATGTTTATAGGTTTTCCATTGCTTTTAGCAAGGTGAACATGAGAGGGACTAAATTTAGGGCCAATCTAAGCCATAAACATGACCCACAGACTCATCAGTTACAAGATTTATTTCCAAAGAGAACATGGAAACTTGATTTACCTAAATATGTTTCATTATTCAAATCTCAATCAAGTCAAGAGCTTTTTCTTTTTTTTTTTTTTACGGTACGCGGGCCTCTCACTGTTGTGGCCTCTCCCGTTGCGGAGCACAGGCTCAGCGGCCTGTGCTCACGGGCCCAGGCTCAGTGGCCATGGCTCATGCACGGGCCCAGCCGCTCCGCGGCATGTGGGATCTTCCTGGACCGGAGCACGAACCCGCGTCCCCTGCATCGGCAGGCGGACTCTCAACCACTGCACCACCAGGGAAGCCTAAGTCAAGAGCTTCCGAGCTCACATATACTTCTGATAGCAACACGGCAATCATAGATGTATAATTTTAATTTGACATTTACTTTGCAAGGGATATATTTTCTGAAATCACTAACCACCAAGAAAAGCCCTGCAACATACAATGTTTAAATAATTGTTCATTTTAGTTGTCTTCAGATTTTAAGTATATACTATTCCTACAGTAATATTTCTCGGTGGTCCACAAACTTATTATCATTGTGCCAGTGTATGCTCCCATGAACACAAAAAAAACAAAGTATCCAAATAAAATTCATGTCACAGAGGTTTTGCTTTTTCCCTGGCTATCAGAGATACTGATATATATGGGTCACTGCATAGCACCTTGTGAATCGCCCATACTACTTCCCCTATTACTCAGTTTCTTCAGATTTAGAATTTCATTCATGCTTTTACTTCTTCTACTGTGGTTCAGTGAGTGAATTTCTGAGAACTAGAGAACAACTGAAACTGAAGAAACTTTTATCATCTAGTCAAAATTTCTTTAGCAGTGGTACTCATTCTTCAAACAAATATTACAGAACTCCGATATATGAACAGGGGAGCCCTGTTGGAAGTTGCTGGATTCCCTCTCCTCACCCAGCATGCTCCCTACCACCCACTCCCCAAAAGGTCCTGGTGCACTTCTCTGGAACACTTGGGAGTTTGAAGTGGAAAAGTTTGAAAACCGTTGAACTAGTCTAACTCTTTACAGTGTATGGGTCAGGAAACAGAGGACCAGGGAACACCTGCTGAAGGTCACACAGCCTGTTAATGGCAGATGGAACCTGATTCCAGGTCTTGATGCCAAGCCTTGGATTCTTCCCACCACATCAGCAGTTTTCAAAATGTGCTCCATAGTGGTACCCAGGGGTCTCCATGGGAGTCAGAGGGATGGGCAGCAGGGAATGCTTCAGGCACCATTAATTCAACCAGAGCACCTGGTTCTAATACTTGTTCTAAGTATTTAATGTTGTTTGAAGAAAGGGCTCAGCAGTTCAGAACTGGATTGAGAAGCATACTATGTGCTCTCAGAAAGAGAAAGACAAACACCGTATGCTAACACATATATATGGAATTTAAGAAAAAAAAATGTCATGAAGAACCTAGGAGTAAGACAGGAATAAAGACACAGACCTACTAGAGAACGGACTTGAGGATATGGGGAGGGGGAAGGGTGAGCTGTGACAAAGCAAGAGAGAGGCATGGACATATATACACTACCAAACGTAAGGTAGATAGCTAGTGGGAAGCAGCCGCATAGCACAGGGAGATCAGCTCGGTGCTTTGTGACTGCCAGGAGGGGTGGGATAGGGAGGGTGGGAGGGAGGGAGACGCAAGAGGGAAGAGATATGGGAACATATGTATATGTATAACTGATTCACTTTGTTATAAAGCAGAAACACACACACCATTGTAAAGCAACTATACCCCAATAAAGATGTTAAAAAAAAAAAAAGAAGCATACTATGTGCTCAATGCCATTCTCTGAAGTCTTTTGCTTGGGAAAAATAAAAGTAGTAATAATAATAATAATGTGACTGGTAGAGGTATATATAAAACATATATATACACACACACACACACACACACACACATATGTGTCATGTATATATATAAACCATGCATATATGGTTATTACTATTATAACACATATTATGAATTGAAATTGACCCCCTGCTAGGCACTGTTGTAAGGGCTCTACATAAATTAACTCAATTAATCTTGACAACAACCCTACTAGGTAGATACTATTACCTTCATTTTCCTGGGACACAGATCTATTGTTTGATTTGACTAATGTCATGTAACTGGTGCTAGGCCAGGATTCAAACCCAGGCAGTCTGAGTGCAGAGTCCTCACTTTTAACTGTTAACATTAAATTGTCATTGATCTGGTTCAAAGGTGGGATGGTAGCTTGTGATGTCTTTTCGGAGGGAGAGCCTGCTTTCCAGGCCTGATCTTTAAATTCATGCCTCCTTGAGACTGTGCTCTCGACTCCAACTTTTCAGTACATTTCTCTTGATTGCTTCTCCTACAGTGTTCTGTGTCCTTGGGCTTCTAGTCAGCTCATTGCAGTTCCCTTTCAACTCTATCACATTTCCTCTATCAGCCCCCACATCCCTTGCATCGCTCCTTTTCTCCACCAAATATAAGAGCGCTGGATGCTAACCTCATCAACATTGCTGCGAAAACCCTGGAAGGATACACAGGACACACACACACACACGTGTTGACAGATAATCATCATGTACATCACCTTCTTTACAAACCTTTAAATCCCTCAGATCACAGTTTAATATAAAAATGCCCAACCCTACAGTAGGTGCATGGTTAGTGATTTTAAGGGTCTGCTTATTAGCATCTTATCTTTGGGGGAAGAAAGAGCAGAAGCCCAGGTGACCACCAAGAACATAAGTACCATTGCTTTTACCCATGAATGTGTCTGCTGTACATGCCCCAGGGTGTGACATGTCAATAATGGCAAGTCTACTTTGAACACATTTAGAGCTATGAAATAATTCATGGTGGTTTACTTACAGAAGCACAGTACTTACTTCAAATATTCTACAGAAATATAAATATATATTTAAATATAATATGTAAATATATAGTTTAAATATAAACATAAATATATACATTTAAATATAAATATAAAAATATATTTATGTATTCAAAAATTGCTAAAGTCACAGTAACTCAGAGTCAAAAGTCCCTAGAGGTCATGTCCTCCAATTTTTAACCCATAATATATTTTTCTTTTGTTATAATAAGATACAGCTATGATATATGGTGACAGGCCTTATTTGTTTTCAGAATTATATTATGCAATTAATTTATAGCTCTCTTTTAGGAGGACGTCTATCAAATTTGTGGTGCTAGTAACTATGTTGGTACTACCTTGTACTTAATTTTCCATAATTACCAGTAATTTTTTAGAAGAGTTCAGAAGCTATCCTCATTGTTCACTATCCTGGGGAGTAGACCAAATTTCTTAAATAAGCTTCTAATAAGTACTTATCTTCTTGGGAGATGCATAGGTTTCTAGAGCAAGTTTGCCAACAAGAATCCCTATTAAATAAATAATTTTTAAAGTTAGGGGGGCTGTTATGATCTATCATTTGAAAAGCTCCACAGATTCTGCCAAATGAAGAAAGTTCATTATGATCACCATATTCAGAGCTTGAAATAGCCTGAATTTAAAAGAACACGCCATATTCTAGTTTTTACTGAACTCCTAGAGCAACTGTTTGCCCAAGCCATTTAACAATAAGTATGTATTGTAATGAGGCACAAAGCTGAAGCTCACAGTTCCTGGAATCAGAAAGACCAGTACATGACCACAGTGAGCTGCCGCTAACAAGCTGTCTTCGTACCTCTTTATTCACCTGAGGCTTCAGATTCTCTATATGAGGATAGGGTTAATAATAACAGTTATTTAAAGACAATAATATTCACTCTTCTGATACTTAAAGTCTCTCTACCTAAACGGATTTCAAGCTTCTGGAATAGTAAAATTCCAGAAGGAATAATTAAAATTATCTCCCACCAACGCACCTGTTATAATGATTTGAACATATAAGGGAATCAAAACTATATTTTTTCAGCTCACAATTGTGCAATATTGCCATCCAGTTTCCAAAACAGGACTAAAAAGGGGTTTAAATGTAGTTGCTACAATGCCTACCCAAGTGTACTGTTTCGTTACTTCATCAATCAATTTGCTCACAGATTAATCTAAAGAATCATTTTTAAACCTAGGACGATGTGCTTTACATCTCCAGTGGTGGGTGACTTTCCCACTTTTCTCCCTGATTTACTAATGCGGTCTGATATGTTCCTGTGTCTCGTCCATTGACAATTGTAAAGGCATTCATCTGTCAGCAACATGACGTTAATCTAGTGTAATATCAGCGTGCCTGTGCCAACTACCCTCCAGGAAACGTCAATAAATATGTGAAACATGGGAAAAGAGAGAGCGGGTCCAAGTTTGGTCAATTTGATCTTCAAAGGAATCAATTCACTTACAAAGATTCTTGACCCCTTTTCATAAGCAAATTACTGTACCTTCTAATTAGGTTGAGGATTTAGCTTGACCGTTATTAAAACAAGAAAAAAATACCAAATTATTTAAAACATGTAAAAAGGAGTAATGAATAACTTCAGGGAGAAATTATTTTTATATTAAACTCTCAAACCACGTCAAGGCCATTGCAAAATGATAAAAAAAAAGTGGATGTTTTCATAACGCTTTTCCTTTTCAAAGCTTTTACTGGGCTCTTTGTTTTTATAATTACATCTTTTATTCCTAAGTCATAGCATTTTCCTTCTGTTAAATGTATAAATACTTTCTCTCCCTCCAAACACAAATTTCAGCCTTAATGTTTTTATGTGCTTATCCAATAATCACAGTCTCCATGTTCTTAAAAATCACCAAATATATGAATTTATGATATTGTCTGATCAAGGTATAATTTTCATCAGTAAAACAAAGAACATATAAATAAAATAATTCAAATAGGGCTAGTAAGTTAATGGTTAATGGCAACCATAATGGTTAATCCCTTTCAAGAGACTCAGCAGAGCTAACTACTCAAATTAAGAGGTAGCGTGTTGGGCTTCCCTGGTGGCGCAGTGGTTGGGAGTCCGTCTGCCGATGCAGGGGACGCAGGTTCATGCCCCAGTCCGGGAAAATCCCACATGCTGTGGAGCGGCTGGGCCCATGAGCCATGGCTGCTGAGCCTGCGCGTCCGGAGCCGGTGCTCCGCAATGGGAGAGGCCACAACAGTGAGACGCCCGTGTACCACAAGATGTAGCGTGTTAATCAAAATAAAACCAGCTAGTTCTATTACTTTGGGAGGTAACTTAACCTCTCCTGATTAATTTCCTGATTTGTTTAAAAAAATAGTAACAGATGATCTTCAAAATTCCTATAAATTCTAAACCTCTCTGATTCCATGATTCAAGATTAAATGAGCACATATGAGCATGTACACACACACACACACACACACACACATGCTAGCTGCAGCCTCTATCGAGAGAAGTGCTTCCCAAAATCACGTGGCACAGGTAACGGTGTGCTACAGCAAGCTTGCATCACCTCATGAGAGCTTGTTTTTTAAACAGTTATATTTTTATTTTAATGTGAAATTTAATATATGTGTGTGTGTATAAATGGGTTTTGCATGTATATACTATAACTACTGCAGCTATATCCCCTAACTCATGTAAAAATATAAACTTTATCCTAGTCATTCAAGTCAAAAAAGTGAATCACAGACTTAACCTCCTCATTCATCAGCAAATTCTGTCCATTTTATTTACTTACTCTCCAGTGTACCCTTTTTCTCCATCTCCACAGCCATGTTTTAATTCAGGACTTGATAATTTGTCATCTGATAAGCTGCAACACTCTCTCGATTGGAATCTCCCTCCAGATTCACCCCCATGCCAATGCAGCTTTCACATAGTGCCAGTTTTCTTTCTAAGATGGCTAGAAATCCTTCTGCAGCTCTCCAACACTTAAAGGAGTCTGTCAAATTCCTTAGAATGGCCTAAAAGGTTCTTCAGGTTCTGGTCCCTGCCTGTGTATCCAGCCTCACCTCCCACTGCACCCTGCAATTGAGCCACAGAGTAGTCTTCACGGGTTCTAGAATGCACGATTTATTTCATGCCCGCCAAATTTTTTATGTCCTGTCCCCTGTGCGTCAAAGTCTCTTGCCAAAAATCTTTTATTCATACTCTAAAATTTATCCAGGAATCTCTTCCCCTTACAAAACCTTCTTAGATCTCTCAGGTAGCATTAGACACCTTCTCCAAGGATAGCACAGCCTATTTTCTCAGCTCTGACATAGAAGCTTCCTAATTTAAGGTGATCTGACTTGCAGCCCAGCCCTCTTTTATCACAGTCATTCTTATCATAAATTGAAACAACATGGTAAGTAGAAAATTCGTATTCATGACTGCCTAACAACCTCAACACAAAATCAACGTTGATGCCTTCCAAATCCACCAAGAGTAAGCCTCTACAATCCACAGTAAAAGGTTAATACTATGGAAAATTAATCAGATTAAAAAGGAATTGATTGCCTGAGTACATGATAAGATGCTATGAATCCACATATCTCTGAACCTGGCAAGAATTTGGTCAAAGGCATTGTCTGTCTTTGAAATTTTAACAACATGCTTAATTAAAACATTAAATAAGGAACTTTCAGTGCTACAAAGGATGCTTTTATCTATTCAAGGAGAGAAGTAGTTGGTCTATAGTCAGATTTCTGGGATGGAGTACTAGCACTGATATATATAAATGAAATATTTTTCCAGAAAATTTAACAGGAAACCATAGAAAAGAAAGATTGTTGTATATAATAGCAGTTTAACTTCCATTAGAAAGTGAGCAAGGCAAGGCTTCCCTGGTGGCGCAGTGGTTGAGAGTCCGCCTGCCGATGCAGGGGACACGGGTTTGTGCCCTGGTCTGGGAAGATCCCATATGCCACAGAGCGGCTGGGCCCGTGAGCCATGGCCACTGAGCCTGCGCGTCTGGAGCCTGTGCTCCACAACGGGAGAGGCCACAACAGTGAGAGGCCCGCGTACCGCAAAAAAAAGTGAGCAAGGCATAACTAAAAAAGATTCCATGAAGGATCTTCCTTATCCAACATTTATCATTCAAAGACTTTCAGAAGCGTTCTGCATATTGAATCAATAATGGGAATTCTCCCACTTTAAATGTAGTTTGAAGTTCCTTGGGAAAGAAAAAAAAGAAAGGAAGGAAGGAAGGAGGGGGGAAAGAAGAGAAAGAGAAAGGAAAAGGAAAAACAAGAAAAGGGAAAAAGAAAAAGGGAAGAAAAGTCTGGGCTTACAAGAAAAAAGCCATTTTCTCTACAACTAACATTAGATTTAGCCCATGACAAAAAATTCTCCTAAAGGATATTTACAATATAGATTTTAGATGCTTTGCTTTTATACATAGTAATTTTAAAGGTATGTGTTTGTATGTTATTTCTATACACAATTTTGATATTTTTAGTGTGTGAAAAGAGATTTCAGGAATGAAAACCCAACTGATAAACTTAGGAGTTTGAATTGAGATAGTCCGGCATGAGACCAGGCCTAAAATCCTAACTCCTTTCCTTCTTTTGATAACTTTTCCACAACAATTTTATGTTTCTGATATCTGGGAGCATCTTACTATACACATCAGAAGAAATTCATCAGCTTCCCAGAAGAGATGTGGGTTGTGACATGACCACCACTGCCTGCCTATGTGGGAATTTGGCAAAATATAAATGGTCTATGTTCATCTGGCAGTTATGTTCATCTATGGTGTTGTATGCACTCAACCAAATGTAATTGAAACCCTTATTTTCACTTAAATTATTTTCAATAACACTGCTATGTGATACTGCATTGAAATAAAGAATAATCATTTTGGTGAAAAAGCACTGATAGTTGCAGGATATATAACACTAAAGAGAAGCAAACATTTATCACTGGCAGAGTTTTATCCTTTGTTTGCTTTGTAAATCAACAGCAAAGTGGATTTAGGGAGGGAAGATAACCTCTGAGCAGGCAAAACTATGTTTTGTCTTGTCAGTGTGCAAAAGGATTGCTCTCAACAACTATTAAAAGAAGCAGAGATGCCAAACTTCTCAGGATTGATCACAGAATTTTAAAGTAAGGGAAGGCTGATAGGACTGATTCATGTAGCAAAAAGGATTATACCCAGGTGCCAAACATCTTCCAAAGCTCCCAACTCACATGCCACTTTTTAAAAACTGAATGGAGGAGTGCTGTACACCAAAATGAATGACTTTTTATTGTCTAAATTCCAAATAGCTTGAGTTTAATCAAGAATTGTTCTGGCTCAGAAAACCACAAGTACAACAAGAAAAGACATACAACTTTTGTTAATAAAAAGATCATGTTCTGTCTGCCTCCACTAAATAATTATTCACAAACCCTTAAGGATTATGAATTTGATGAGGTGCTAAGGTAACAGCCTGCTTTAGGTGCTCACATTTCTTAGTCTGGCCCTGTTGACATATGATAGGTGCTCAGCAAAAATCTTTTGAGTTAATTTGAATTGTGTCTTCTATAGTAGGCTACGTGTACACTAGGCACAGGAATTTTTGTCTATTTATTTTCTTTATATTGTGTTCAGTGCTTGACATATGGTAGCCACGCAGTAAATGTTCATGGAATACATGAATGATTAGTTTGCATTATGATTACTATACAATGTTAAAATGCTTTAATAAGTAACCATAAATTATGCATAAGAAACACTTAGAGAAAGATGGTTAGGTGATAATAATAGATCATCAAGATAAACATTATTATAAGCAAGATTTATCCCAGAAATTAGTTAACAGCAAGAGCAATAAAAGTAAATAGGCTAATGTATTTGTTTTACTATTGCAACATGTTTTCATGATGTAACACCTCCCAGAGTATTCTTAAATCACCTGTAATCCAGAAATGCCTTCTAAAACTTCAAAACAAAAATGCTTTTCATACCACCTTTTAAAATCACTAAAACTCATCAAAGAAAAGAATTTGAGTGGTTTTGCTGCTTTAAACACCTTTTACCTAAGTAAGCCTGTGTCAACTTGCTTCAGAGGCATCCTTAGGCAATGCAAGGACTAAACTGGTAAAATAGTAAACCAATTCTAAGAAAACCTTAGTAAAAATTGGAATTTTTAAATTCATTGGATAGTGAATTAAGGAGTCTGTATATTTGTTGAAACATTCATGCTAAGTATTTAGGTATCATCTCCGAAGGGACAGATAGAAAAAGTACTAGTTGCAGATACAGAAGAGGAGATTGTCCTAGGTCTGGCGCTCATTATCTACATGAATTAGGCTGTATCACTTAGCTTCTGTGTGTCTCATTTCTTTAACCTATGAAATAAACTGACTGGACTGGATAATTTCTAAAGTTCCAACAGTAGATCTGGAATCAGAAGATGTGGGTCAGCACCACAACTCAATGGTTTATGTTGACCCTAGACGAATGTTTATTTTTTGAGAGAGGATTTAAAAACTTGCACTACTTCTTGTTCAGGGCTGTGGTGAAAATCAGAAGAAATCAACTCCATGGAAAGACTGTAAAAAATGTGAGGAATTATGATGATGACATTCTGTCATTTTGGAAAATACTGGCACAAAATTGAAAAAGAATTATGAAACATATAGCCCATAGGAAAAGTCACCTCCTTATCCTCCAAAAAAAATAAAAGGGCTGTAAACTCTAAAATGTTTTATGGCTGTGAGAAAGCTGATGAAAGCTCTAATGAAGCACAGGATTTCTAACCTAGTTAATTAATCATAATGAATTAGAACAATATTGGTGTATTGATATAATACTAATATTCTTGTAAAATCCTGCCAAATTACATACAATGGTTACTTTGGAGGAAACAAGTTATAAGGCAAGCCTCTATCATAGGCAACAGTATTTTTTTCTGTTCTAAAAATAATTTCTGTGTATTATGAAAATTTTAAAATACAGGAAAGTATTAATGTGAAAATAAAATTACTCATATTCATGCCTAGGAGAGATAATCACTATTAACATTTCAGTAAACTATATACAGTCTTCTAGTTTTAAAAATTAGTTTATGAATACAAAGATTTTTAGAAAATTAATTGCCTAAAAAGTAGGTTTCTATTCCTTTATACTTAATATTTATTATAAATAGTTCCTATATCATTAAATATTTTTAGAACAAGATGTTGATAGGCTAAATAATATTCCACTGTATGGCTACATCATAATTTATTTATTATACTATTGTTGGAATTTTGTTTCTGTTTTTTAATATTTTAAATAATAAAATAAATAAGCTTTGATCATATCTTTTATTTTTACCTCTCATTTTACTGAGATATAATTGACATGTAACATTGTATAAGTTTAAGAATGTGAAAGGTATTAATTTGATACATTTATATATCGCAAAATGATTACCATTAGCGCATTAGCTAACACATCCATCCTGTCCATAATTATCATTTCTTTTTTATGGTGAGGACATTTAAGATCTACTCTCTTGGCAACATTCAAGTATATGATACAGCATTGTTAGCTATAGTTGCCATGCTATACAAAGACCCCTAGAACTTGTTAATTTTGTAACTGGAAGTTTGTATACCTTGACAAATATTTCCCCATTTTCTCTACTCCCCAAACCCCTCGTAACCACCATTCTACTGCTTCTCTGAGTATGACATTTTTAGCATACCTTGCATTTTAAGATGGATTTCCAAGACTGGGAAACTAAATTAAGGGCATAAACATGAAAGCCATAATTCCAAATAGCATTTAAGGAAAGGTACATGTCCCCATCAGTGTCCTAGAGAGCACCCATCCCACAGTACCTCTGATGGCAATGAGCATTATCAGTCTATCAGTTTTCATTTCAAAGCTGTCATGCTACTTTTAATTTCCATCCCACTGATTATTAGTGAGGATACTTTGCATGTTTGTTGGTTACATTTTTCAGCTTTGGGAATTATATATTCACGTCCTTGCTAATTTTGCTATGGGTTTTGTTTTTGTATTGTTTTGTTTAATTTTTTGGCCACACCACATGGCATGTGGAATCTTAGTTCACTGACCAGGGATTGAACCTGCACCACCTGCAATGGAAGCGTGGATTCTTACCCACTGGACTGCCAGGGAAGTCCCTTCTCTGGGTTTTAATGTTTTTCTAATTGATTTACAAGAGCTCTTTAAATGTTAAGGCTATTAATTCCATGCTATATTTGTTGCCAATATTTTTATGCAGTTTATAGTTAGTCTTTTACTGTCTTTATGATTTTTTTAATTTTTAAAAGTTTAAAAATTTTGTGTAATCAAATCTTTCAATCTATTGCCATCTAATTTTTTCTAGCGTTTTCATGCTTAGAAGCTCTTTACCATTCTAAACTCAGTTAAACAGATGCTTGCATCCATCTTCTTTTGGGAATTCTTTCTACTCATCTGGAATTTATTTTAGTATTCAGCCATTCAGTGGGGATTTAATTTTTTTTCCATTTATTTTAAAATGTCTTTGCATATTTTATTGAATAATCTTTGATCAACCTATTTATTATGGAACCTTTTCTATATTGTGTTTTCAGCATATATCAGAGTTATTTTCTGAAATATCTATACAGTTCCATTGATGTGAAAGCCTTTGACAATTTTCCACACTAAATAATTTCCACACTAAACTCAATTACATGGATAGACTAATCAGGGACTTGGGAATAATGTTTTCTCATGATTTCTGACTTGATCAGAAATAGATAATTCTTCTATTAGCCATAATTATAATCATGAAGAGGAAATGCACAGTGAAAATTTCAAATCCACAGATTATGCTTATTTCTAGTTGTTAAATATCAGTTGATTCAGATAATTATAGGGAATAATTCCTATGGCAGTCTGAGAATACAGACTTGTCGGTTGAGTATTTATGTGGGTGAAAAGGAATTACTTTGAGGAAAATTTAATAAATCTGAGTCTTCTTCTCTAGAAATATTGTATCAGAGAGTGTCTGGAATTTAGACATAAGGTACAATATAGGGGGCTGAAAAGAGGAAGATGGAGAGAAACGTCTGGCATGAAGAATTGGACTGCCACCTATTTCTTTTACTTTATACACATTATCAAGAAACTGAAAACCAACAAGGCTAAAAAGAGGATCCTGAAAGCTTCCAGAAAAAGGAAATAAAAGAACTTTCAAAATAAGAGAAGAATTGCATCATTTTCATGCACTCAATTACAGCACTAAAAGCTTTCAAAATTTTCAGAGAATATTACTTTTAATCTGCAATTCTATTTCTAGCCAATCTGTCATCAAAAATAAGGAATCAAACATTGTACCTCCCATGTATACTTTCTCAGGAAGAAATTGAGAAAGTGATCTAGAAAAAATGACAGAGTAAATTAAGAAAGAGAAAAAATCATTGATCCAGGAAAAATGAAAAGTTGTTCAAGAAAGAAAAAAAATTGTAATATACCACTTGGTTCTGCAGTGAATAATATTTATATAATTATTGATTGAAACACTGATGATTGGTTTTATGAACTATGTGATACATTTATACTGAGAGGATGTGGGGGATAAAAGTTGTGTGTTTGGGGGGTAATGATGTAAAAGGTGTATATCTTCATCTACCACAATGTGAAGTAACTTGATTTAAGTATAATATTTAAAAATATAGATACGAATACCAGAAGGAGCAGCAAAAAATGATTACAGTGACTTACTCTGGGAGCACTACCAGGAGGAGTAGAGAAGGAAAGTCTTCCTTTTTATTATGAGCCTTTTCCTATTATATAATACTTAAAACTTTTTTTGTCAAAATAACATTTCATTTAAAAAGAAATTAGGGGCTTCCCTGGCAGCGCAGTGATTAAGAATCCGCCTGCCAATGCAGGGGACACGGGTTCAAGCCGTGGTCTGGGAAGATCCCACATGCCATGGAGCAACTAAGCCCATGCACCACAACTACTGAGCCTGCTCTCTAGAGCCTGCGAGCCACAACTACTGAGCCTGTGAACCATAACTACTGAAGCCCACGTGCCTAGAGCCTGCGCTCCGCAACAAGAGAAGCCCCTGCGATGAGAAGCCCACACGCAGCAACCAAGACCCAATGCAATAAAAAAAAAAGAAAGAAAGAAATTAGTATCAAAGCAAGCAGAAGGAAGAAAATAATGAAGATTAGAGCAAAAAATGAATGAAAAATAGAATAGAAAAACAATAGAAAAAATCAATGAAACCAAAAGTTGGTTCATTGAAAAGAACAACGAAATTGACAAACCTTTAGCTATACTAATCAAGAAAAAGAGAGAGACAGAAAACAATTTACTAAAATCAATAATGAAAGAAGGGACACTACTATTGACTACAGAAATAAAAGAATTATAAGAAAACACTATGAATAATTAATATCAACAAACTAGATAACCAAGGTGAAATGGCAAACTCCTAGAAAGACATAAAGTACTGAAACTGACTCAAGATTAATTGAAAATCTGAATAGGCCTATAACAAGTAAACAACTGAATTGGTAATCAAAACTTCCCACAAAGAAAATCCCAGGTCCAGATGGCTTCACTGGTGAATTCTATAAAATGTTTAAAGAATAATTAACACCAATCCTTCACAAACTCTTCCAAAAAATAGATTAGGAGCGAATACTTTTCAAAACATTCTTCAAGGCCAGTGTACCAAAACTAGACAAATACATCACAATAAATACACACTACACAAATATTACTTATGAATATGGACACAAAAACTGTCAACAAAATACTAGCAGATTGGAATCCAGCAACATATTAAAAGGATTATACACTAAGACCAAGCCAGATTTAACCCAGGAATGCAAGGTTGGTTCAATATACAAAAAGCATTCAGTATAATACACCACATTAATAGAAAAAGGACCAAAAAATGAATGATCATCTCAATAGATGCAGTAAGATAATCTGACAACTTCTAACATCTTTTGATGATAAAAATCATCCAACAGGGCTTCCCTGGTGGCACAGTAGTTGAGAATCTGCCTGCTAATGCAGGGGACATGGGTTCGAACCCTGGTCTGGGAGGATCCCACATGTCGTGGAGTAACTAGGCCCGTGAGCCACAACTACTGAGCCTGCACGTCTGGAGCCTGTGCTCTGCAACAAGAGAGGCCATGATAGTGAGAGGCCCATGCACCACGTTGAAGAATGGACCCCACCTGCCACAATTAGAGAAAGCCCTCGCACAGAAATGAAGACCCAACACAGCAAAAATAAATATATTAATTAATAAACTCCTACCCCCAACATCTTCTTTAAAAAAAAAAAAAATCATCCAACAAACTAGGAATACAAGGGAACATCTTCAACCTGATAAATGTCATCTGTGAAAACTAAGAGGTAATGTCATACTTATTGGAAAAAATGAAAGTCTACCCTCTAAAATTATGAACAAGACAAGAATTCTGTTCTTACCACTTTTATTCAACACTGTAATGGAGGTTCTAGCCTGGATAATCAGGCAAGAAAACGAAATACAAGGGATCCAGATTGAAAAAGAAGAAGTAATGTCATTGTGAATGACATAATCTTGTGTACAGAAAATCCTAAGGAATCCACAAGAAAATTATTAGAATTAATAAATAAGTCCAGCAAGGTTGCAGAATAAAAGGCCAATATACAAAAATAAGTTGTTTTTCTATGCATGCTTAATGAGTAACCTGAAAGTAAAATTAAAAAAACAATTCCATGTACAGGAGCATCAAAAAACCCAGAATACTTAGGAAGAAATTTAGCAAAGTAAGTGCAAGTCTTACACATGACAAGATACAAAACATTGTTGGAAAAAAACAAAGAAGATCTAAATACATGCAAAGAAATCCCATGGTCATTGATCAGAAGACTTAATATTGTTAAGATGGCAAAAATAACCAAAAGAATCTACAGATTCAACACAATATCTATCAAAATTCCAACTTGGTGTTTTCTAAAAATTTTGCAAGCTGATCAGTGGAGTAGAACTGAGAGTCCAGAAATAAACTTTCACATTATGGTTAATTGATTTTTGACAAAGGAGCCAGGACAATTCAATGAGGAAAGAGGTCTTCTCAACAAATGGTGTTCAGTCAACTGGATATCGACTTGTAAGAGAATGAAGTTGGACCCCTACCTCACACCATATTAAAGAAATTAACTGAAAATGGAATACAGACTTAAATGTAATAGCTAAAACTATAAAACTCTTAAAAGAAAGCATAGAGGTAAATCTTTCATGACCTTGTATTTGGCAATGCTTTTTAAAATACAACATGGAAAGTGCAAGCAAAAAAGAAAATAAATAAATTGGACTTCATCAAAATTAAAAATTTTGTGCAACAAAAGATACCATCAAGAAAGTAAAAAGACAACCTACAGAATGGGAGAAAATATTCACGAATCCTGTATCTGATCAGAGACTTGTATCCAGTATATATACAGAACTCTTAAAATAGTAAAAGAGAAATAAACCAATTTTAAAATGGGCAAAGGATTTGAATAAACATTTATCCAAAGAAGACATCCAAATAGCCAATAAGCACATGAAAAGATGCTCAATACCATTCTCCATTGGGGAAAAAAAAAAAAAAACCCAAATTGGGTTACTCTAGACCTACAGTAGGATGGTTAAAATAAGAAAGACAGACAACAATACGTGTTAATGAAGATGTGGAGAAATTGAAACCTCATGTATGCTGGTGAGAATATAAAGTGCTGTAGCCATTCTGGAAAACAGTTTGTCATTTCCTCAAAATGTTAAATATTGATTTACTGGATGACACAGCAATTCCATTTGTAAATGTATACCCAAGGGAATCGAAAACATGTGTTCACACAAAAATATGTACACAAATGTTCCTAGGAACATTATTCACAATATGTCAAAGGGGAAACAACCTAAATGACCACCAACAGGTGGATGGCTAAATAAAACATGGTATATACATACGATAGAATATCATTGAGCCATAAATAGGGATGAAGTACTGTTGCTTTAACGTGAAACTTTCAAGGGTGAACCCTGAAAATGTGGTAAGTTTAAAAAGCCAGCCACAAAAAGCTAGATGTTGTATAATTCTATTTATATGAAATATCCAGGATAGGCAGGCATATCCATAGAGACAGGAAGTAGATTAGTGGTTTCCAGGGGATGGGGAGATGGGGAATGACTGCTGTGGATGCATGGTGTCTTTCTGGGGTGATGAAAATGTTCTGAAATTTTTGATGATGATTGCACAACTCTGAGAATATACTAAAGCCACTTAATTGTATACTTTAAAGGGATGAATTTTATGGTATGTAAATTATATCTCAATGAAGCTCTTATTAAAAAATAAAATTGAAATATATTCTAGAAGGTAGACAAGCTAATAATAGATAGGCATATAATCATTATTAAGGACAATCATGAGCGTTTTGGGGTTACTTCTGTTTTCTTGAGAATGATGTTTTAATGGACAAAACGAAGTGTTTTGTTGCTTGAAACAACCAGAGAACAGAGGTAAATTAGTATTTTTTTTAATGCTGCCATCCTTCAATGCTTCATTAAAAAGAATACAATAGGTGGCCCAAGGAAACTATAAAGCCTCAAACTGCAACCAAATTTCAATTAAACCAAAGTTTAATTTCTGCATATTATATGCAACTTTGAGCCCAGGGAGAGAATAATTTTTCTCTTCCAATGTATAAGTAGTGCTTCTCTTACCTGCCTCAGTACACATTTAGATGAAAGAAAAACACATTAAATTATTGATGTAATGATTAACTGAAAGTCCCCTTAATTGTCTAGCATACTTACAGCAAAGCCCTTTGGCCCGATTCAGGCAACTACAACTACAACTCTTACAAGCACATTCAAAAGCAGTCATGTGTATGTACCATTAAAAAAAAAAAAAAGAACTATACTATTGAAGTAAGCACAATGAATGCTTAGGATGTTGTCTGGATGAAGGCTGATTTTTTTCTGTGCCCTTCTCACCTAGAAATACACTCCTTTAGGTCAATAAAGAACCATATTTGGACTGAATCTCCTAAGTGTTTCAAGTAAATTCCAGTACTGCTGGGTTGCTGGGTGGAGTGTGCAAGTGGGATTCCTGGTGATGTCAACAGTTCTGTTACTAGTGAGTCTCATTCTGGAATAGCACAAATTTCAGCACAAATCTAACAATAACCATTCACTAGCCTAATCAGAAACAGTCAGTGGCCCCAGTGAGAAATATAAAATCACTGCCAAGTGTAAGACTCAGGCAGGTGCATTTTTAGGGCAAGCAAGGGGAATGGGAGATGGGAATGGACAGTAAGAATGGTAGTGGTCATCATGGGTAGGACAAATGAAATCTTGCTAGACAGATCATATTTTTTTTATTTTAAGGGTGTTTAAAAGGCTGATTCTAAACCATCTAGATTAGTGCTTTCAGAAATCGGAAGCTTTAACAATATACAAGGCTCCCCTGGTGGCGCAGTGGTTGAGAATCTGCCTGCCAATGCAGGGGACACGGGTTCGAGCCCGGGTCTGGGAAGATCCCACATGCCGCGGAGCAACTGGGCCCGTGAGCCACAACTACTGAGCCTGCGCATCTGGAGCCTGTGCTCCGCAACAAGAGAGGCCACGACAGTGAGAGGCCCGCGCATCGCGATGAACAGTGGCCCCGCTCGCCGCAACTAGAGAAAGCCCTCGCACAGAAATGAAGACCCAACACAGCCAAATAAATAAATAAATTTTAAAATATACAGATTACCAGGTCCCATCCAAAAATTTAAAAATAAGATAGATAACCAACAAGGACCTACTGTATAGCACAAGGAACTCTGCTCAATATTCTGTAATAACCTAAATGAGAAAAGAATTTGAGAAAGAATAGATTCATGTAATATATGTATAACTGAATCACTCTGCTATATACCTGAAACTAACACAACATTGTAAATCAACTATACCACAATATAAAATAAAAATTTTCAAAAAAATTTATTCAGAATCTCTGGGCAGAGGGCTCAGGCACAGGTGATTCTACTTGTAGCCAGGCTTTAAAACTACTGGTCTGAACAGTTACACTGCTGTACATTTTTCCTTATGAGTCAGAAATGTTTCGCTCTCCCTCTTAGTAACATCTTGCACTGTGGTAACAGCCATCACTAACAGCAAATTATTTTATTCCATCTTTCTCCAACCAAAGACCCTTTAGTAAGGATTAAAATGTATCCTGCTGATCCCGGCAGGACACTGCCCCTCATTTCCCCTCCATTTTTCAATGTCTTTGGTTTATGGGAATCACATGTATATTTCACTCACAACATTAGCCAGAAAGAGTAATTTTTCAGTGAAGAGGGATTCCCCTATTAACCTAAAACTGTATGAAATGCTGTATTTTTAGAGTTGTCTCCAGTATAGTCATTCACAAGCTGGTGTATAGGCAGAATTTCTCAATGTCAGCACTACTGACATTTGAGCTGGACAATTCTTTGCTGTAGCGGGCTGTGCATGGTAGAATATTTAGTAGCATCCCTGGTCTCTAACTACTAGATGCCAGGTATGACAAAAAAAAAGTCTTCAGACATTGTCAAGTGTCCCCTGGGAGCAGAGACAAAATTGCCCCAGTTGAGAATCACTGGTGTATAGGTTTGTAAGAACTCAGCCCATATCAAAATTATAAGATTCACACTGAACCTTCTGTTTACCACATTGAATATCATCCATTTTGACATTTATACAAAGAAAAATATTTCAGATTTGGCTTATGTCTAGAAGTTTAATTATATATAATATCCCCTAATGCCAGATAGAATTTTCTATTGAAGTCAATTTCTGCGGAAATCATAACTGGTTTCCTCCATTGCTCTGGGCAAAAGAGAAAAGTAAGATCCGACACACATTCTGCAGTAGATGTCTGTATAAATGGTCCTTGCTGGCTCAAACTAAGTCTCAGTTCTAGGAAAATTGTTCTGTCTGACTCACATTTTCTGTGACTTTACTCTTTGATTAACACAGCCCTTGGGGTTGGGGAAGTTGTAGTGGGTAGTGTTTTTGTTTAAAAGCCCTTTCCTGGAATTGAACACAATGTTGTTAGAGAAAACCCAGTGTGGATAAAAGAGAGTTCATGAAAATATAAGGCATAAACATTAAAGTTCAAAGTCAAGAACATACCACAAAGGCCAGGGATTCCCTAACAGAGCAAAGGAAATTGAGTAAATTAATCAGAAAATCAGGTATTTTACAGTGGAATTACATGAGTCAGCATATTTTTCCTCCCTTTGCTAGGAAGACATGAACAAATCATCCAATTTCAGGAACTTAAGCTAAAAGAAAGCCTTCACTGCAAACAAAGGCAGAGCCAGTATAGTCAAAAGTGAAAAGTAAGTCATGGAAAATGAATATGTTAAAATTCCTCTGGAATTACAAGGCACTGCCCCCTGACTAATAGCACAAAAATGATGGCCCATCATAATTTTGCCCACTATTTGAATTACATTCTGGGTAAAGTAGCAACAAGGAAGACCATTTTGACACAGCTTGGGTTCTTATAATGTCATTCTCTGCCTTCCTGTGAATATTCCATTTTTGTATAATGCTGAAGAAATCACATTTTCATTTTTCTATAGTTCATTATGGCTCATTGCTGTAGCAACTGCCAAACCAGTCAATTTGTACAAATAATAGAACAAGCTTCCATTGTCTCTCATCTGACACAGCGCCAACTAGTCGGGCTACCTTTTCCAAGAGGGAAATCATGTTTTTAAACTCTTTATCTAATTTTAATGTCCCTGGAGTCATACACAGTAAATTCTTTTGGAACACTGAACTGAGCGTTATGTACTCAAGCACTTACCCCTTTAAATTAGGTCATATAAAGACTACTGATTTCCATGTTGCCATTATACAAAGAACAAACCCTATATGAGTATTTGAAAGCCCAAGTGAATTTGTTTTCCTTCTGATATTTTAAAACAGTGGCAATTTAGTGACCTTGGTTTTTCTAAACTATTCATCTCCCAGCACATCAATTAGTGTTTGCTTAATTCAGATTTCTGGAATCAATCACCCTTCCCTGAAGAGGAAAAAAATGGCTGTGTGCTTCTTGTTTTGCAACTTTAATTCTCAGCTTGGTTTTTGTCTTTTAGCATCATTTATTGCAGTGAGAAGAACAGAATCAATCCTCTTACACTGGATACAAGTCATAGCATCCAAAATGTACAAAATAGAAACATTCAATGGTTCAATAAGCGAAGGGTCTGTAGAAAGCAAATGGGTACACAGCTGTAGGGGCATCCTTACATACCTATATGATATGACCTGCATGCCTGAAATTCTTAAATAGAGATTTATTCATTTGAATAGTAATTGATCCCTCTATAAGGTCCCTCTACTTTAAATGTTTTATATGGGGATTATTTTAGACTTATGGACAAGTGGCCAACATAGTACAAAAGAGTTCCCATACACTCTTCACTCAACTTTCCCTAAATGCTAACTCCTCACATAATCCTGGTACATTTGTCAATACTTAGAAATTAGCATTCAGATTTAACCAGTTTTTCTGATAATGTCCTCCTCCCGCCCCGTAAGAATCCAATCCAGGATACCACATCATATTTGGTAAGATCTCTTGTAAATATAAAAATTTCCAGGCAGTGTAATTTATTAAATTACAAACCAACTGTATTATGAACTCATTTATTATATAAATTTTCTTCTGGAAGGAAAAGATAAGGGCAGCATAAAAATCCTGGGCATGTGAGGATACATAAAGGAATTGTGAAAGGAAGGAAACGCTGCCAAGAAAGGAGGAAACAAATCAAAGCTTTGCAAAGACATTCAATTT
>NW_020172463.1:18927-43693 GCF_003031525.2 Neophocaena asiaeorientalis asiaeorientalis | reverse complement strand
TGTGTAATTAGCGTCCTCGATTACTACATCTGACAAACTAATTTTCATTTGAGAGAAAACAACAAATCATTAATTATGGTAATAAGTCATGGATTAAAATCTTTGTGTGTGGATTCTACATGCTCTGTGATTTGTGCCCTGGGTCAGCCACCATTTTGCTCCCTCAGCCTTTCCAGCTCCTCACTCCTGGGTGTCCTGTGTGAAGACATCTCTGATTGCCCAGCCCTGGACAGCACCACTCACTGACTCTGCAGAACCAATTCAGAAGGAACTCTGCTACTGGGCATAGCAAATCCTCCCTGTGATGCCCTTAGTAGCTACAGTCTTTGTTTTGACAGCTACTTGAAAGCAGAGAAGTCCTTTAAGAAGCAGCAAAGTGTTGTGATTAAGTGCCTGAGCTTTGGACTCAAATTTGGGTTCAAATCTTAGCTACCACTCAATAGACTTAATCTTGGGCAAATTAAATAACCTCCCCATACCTCAATTTACTCATTTATAAAATAGGAGCAATAACAGAACCTAGCTATCTTTTGGTGGAGACGAAATGAGAAGATCCCCATGAGTATGTAGTCATCCCTGACACCCATAAGGTCTATTTCATCCCTGTTCTTAAAACCAGTCCTGGAGTTAGGCAGGACAAAGGACATTGTTTCAGAAGTAGGGTCTCAGGGAACAGCCCTGATTCTTGGGAACTCATGTTGTTCTCTATATCTCCTTCACTGTCAGGCACATCTGGGACCCTTTCCTCACAGGAACATCCCTCCTCCTCTCCCTTCCACACTGACTCAGTGGACTTCAGACTTCCACCTAGGCACATGCTAAGACCTCCTGGTTATAATGTCAGGCACTACTCCAGGCACCAGGGATAAAGCAATGAACAAAAGACGTTTTGTGCCCTCAAGAAGTTTACATCATAGTCTCCACAGCTAGAGTTCCAGATGCAAACCATCATTTCTCTAGGTTCCCAGGGTTGGCTGCCCAGATTTGTCATTGGGCTCCAATTAAGGGAAACTCCAACGTTAGTGTCCCTTGGTCTGTGCTGTCCCCTGCCTGACGTAGAACCTCTGGCTAGTCTCTGCCATAGAGTCAGTGTCTTGAGCTTTGGTATCAGACCCATCCTTTCTACTTGCTTTCCACATCTCATGGGTTGCTGTAACCACCACACCTAGTACAGAGTTGCAATTTATAAGAGCAATAAAAACATCCACGGGGCTACAACCTTACTATTAATAATAAACAGTGTCAGAATTATCCATCTTAAGTAAATGGTTTATAGATTTAAATACTTTGTACCTCCAGGTTTCTTCAATCTTGAACGGGAAACACTTGGGGAATGACATAGCTGATGATATTTCTACTTTTAAATCACGCATTGTCTATCAATAGTATGCATTTTAAATGAATATATCTGATTATATATAAAGCAACTATAATTAGAACTATGGCAAAGTTATATTGTTGAACAAATTGTGCCTCTGTGGGGAGAGACCACTGTTTCTGGAGTACATGCTGCTCTATCAATATTCCTTTATTACCCATCACATTTACGGCCTAAGGTCTGCTTTTAGTTCCTCTAACCACCTAACCATTTCCTACCTCAGGACGTTGGCATGTGCTATGCAATTACCTTTGGGGAATTCTCTTCGACAGGCTCAATCCTTGTCATTCCGGAGGCCTCACCTTTAACACCTTCTTCAGAAGAGGCCTTCATTACCTCCCCGACTAAATCAAATTCCTTGTTATAGCTGCTCATTATAGCTTTCGCTCCTCCTTTGTGGCATCTGTCACAACTATAATTATTTTATCTGTGGGACGTATAGTAGAGTGGTCAAGAGAACTGAATGCCTGATTTAAATCTGATTTCAGTACTTATTGGGGTAAACCACATGAATAAATGACAATTTCTCTGTGCCTCACCAATAACAGTACCTACCTCACAGAGTTGTGGTTAATTGTTAGCTACACTAATTATGATTTAATATAACAACAACAATGACAACAATAATAATACAAGTTCTATGGCAGGGACCAATTTTGTTTGTTCAGTCGTATACTTCTAGGGCTTGGCATAATCTATGGCACATAGCAGATGGTCAATAAACATCTGATGAATTACTGAATGGATGAGAAACAAAATAAATAAAAATCAAGTTTCTTCTTGGTCAGGGTTTACTGTTTAGAGGGAAAAGTTGCTCATGCATGAAATTAAGTAAGAAAACAAAGGCAAGAGCAACATGAGAGATCAATAACTTTCACAAATTCAGGGAGAAAAAAATAAAAGAAATAATTTATTCCACTCAAAATTTAGTCACAGGTTCTTGAAAAAACTTTTTAGAGAGAAAAAAGAAACAAAAATGATCATGTGTAAAAAATTATCATTTTCAGTAAAAAAATACAATGAGATATGATCAAATAAACAGAAGTAACATTGATATTTGCCTTACATGATGCTATGCATACATTCCTTAACACGTATATGAGGGTGTTCAAATATTAAGAGCACAAAAGAAGACTGCTAGTTAAAGGATTACTATTGTAAAATAAATCACAATCCTCTAATTGGTCTTTTTCTATAAACTTGGATTTTCACATATTGGATTTAGTCTTAGACCAAGGTTCACCAGAATTTAAATTAATTTAAATATACAAGTGCTATAAAAGTCACATAAATTTAAGATGCCCAAATGTAAAAATTTGAGAAGCATTTTGTTTAGTAGCAAAGGATAATATTAGCACTGTGCATTAAATCCCTAGGAAAATAAACTAAGCTTCTAAGTACCGACATAATTGCAAGTCTTCTTAGGAAATCAGAGTGCCAGTTCCATTCAAACGCTTGGATTAGCTTCAGGAATAGGTATATAACTACATCTGAAATATCCAAGCAGGGATTTTGAAAAAGTGTACCTTTCATATAAAGTGTAGATACAAGAATTCCTGCAATGCTTGTTTTACTGAACAAAAATAAAGCCTCCAAAGTAACCATGGTCACGATAAAGCTATTTTAGGAATGCTGGCACTTTTTAAAATGAAGTAAACCAACAGCATTTGTTTCACATGGTAATATATCCTATAATGAGTTATTTTCATACTTCCAATCAATATGTAGGAAGAACATTCCCAGGCCCAGTTTCCAAGTGAGTTTAAATTTGGGTCAAAATGGAATCATCCACACAGATATATGAACACCAAAGTTTTGAGTCTCTCTTGTGGGTCAAAAAAGCTCACTTTTTTCCTAAAACCCTTTCCAGATTTATGATTATAGTACTAAAATACTCCATCTTTATTCCTACTCAAACTCACACTTTATAAACACATTCCCAGTTGCTGCTTTTTCACCTGCTATTTCACTAAAGGTATTTGTCTTTTGTTCATACCAATGATAATGATTAAAACACCTATTAATATATCTAGCACTTTTAAATACATCCTAACTCTTTACTTATTCCATTCATTGCCTTCACTTAATGCCTCTTCATATGCTAGGTGTCTTTAATATACATAGTGTTCTCTCCTCATATAATAAACTCTTATACGTTGAGGTGATTAACACTATGGGATAATAAAAGACACCTGACAGGAGTGACGATAATTGAAAAATCATGAGAACTCCATGACTTTGCCTAGTGCTCCAATAGTTGATTCCAAAAATATTTATTCTTTGGCACCTTCTAGATGTAAGGCTTTATGCTACATTCTATGGGGGATAGATACACAAACCTTGTTAAATTGCTTCGAGATTGCAGCTCGATATCTAGCTTCTAAGGCTAGAAGGAACTTAGAGACATGTACAATTTTACAGGAACTTTTGCAAATTATAATGGGTGAAGATCATTATGAGACTTGACGACAACTTTGACTCTTACATTTCCAGGACAATAGGAACAGGCAAGATTATAGATCTTAGGATGCTGTCATTTTTTTCTTCTGCTCCTCTCCTAGCAACAGATGCAGTTATGGGAAATGCTTTAGATATTGGGGTTCATTAGCTATTTTAAAAGGTGGAAACTTTTATACAGGGGGGAAACCTCACCCAAAAATATCTCAAGACTATATGAAAACCATTGAGAATCTTTGAATTCTGTGTTTAAGATCTTCAAATGATGTGTAATCAGAAAAAAGCCCTCCATCACGTAATTAGCTTTACCTTCACTCCTGCCAAGGGAGACAGAGTCTATCACACCCATTTATTTCCCCTTCTTGTATGGGAAAAAATTTCCTACTGTTGGAATATTTTTTAAATGTTCATGTCTTTATTTTTGAGACTTGTGTCTGTTTACTGACAGTTTGCAAAACTTGATTCCGTTTGGGGGTTAAGAGAAAGGTTATTTCAAGGACATATAAGAATAATTCTAAATTATGTCTAACTCAACCATCATGATTGATAATGGAGGCAAAATATTAATGAGGCAAAATCTCAAATTTCATCAGAAGTTGCTACACAGCTTTCCTATTTCAAATAGAATGTCACTAAATAGTCGTCTGAAAAGAATCCCATAATTTATGCTCTGAATCTCTGACAAATTAGGAGTAATGCCTGATACACTATGCAGGTCACAGCCTGTTAGGTAAGCATTTCTTACTGTGTGGCAGCGACAATGCATATATTAGCTATGCAAATGTGAAATCTACACACAATTTCCAGGTTAGAATATATTTAAAGAATATGGTCATAAATAATGCGTAGTAATACCAACCCTGATTCTGCGATGTCTGGGCATCCACGAATTGTTTACAAGGAATAAGAAGCAAATCTTTTAGACAGATCTAATGAACTAATACATGACATCACTAAGAAATAATGCAGAAACTAGTGATAGGTTATTTCTTGCTAACAAATGAAACTCCTAAATCTTAAATATTAGTTGCCAAAACAAGTTAGAAAACAGCATCCCAAGTTACTCAGTGCAGAGTGGCTTTGCATAACGCATTTTCTCTCCATTCTTTTATGAAAGTCACATCCAGCCAAGATAGTTTTAATTTGGGGGAGTGAACAAATGGTCATGGATGAAAGAGCAAGTGTTGCTGATCCAGTGGTCTAGCAGGGACTTGGCTTTCATGAAAGAATTTAAGGTTGAGTAAAATAATACCTCAGAGTCAAGGAGTAATTCAAGGTCTAAGGGGAAAAAAACTAGACTTTGCTCTTAGTTTTGTAGCTAATAGTCTGGGCGAGTGAATCTGGGCAAGTAGTATAACTTGTCCAAGCACCAGCCTTCATCTGTAAAATGGGAGCAACAGCTGG
Organism: Neophocaena asiaeorientalis asiaeorientalis; assembly: GCF_003031525.2. Taxonomy (NCBI): domain Eukaryota; kingdom Metazoa; phylum Chordata; class Mammalia; order Artiodactyla; family Phocoenidae; genus Neophocaena; species Neophocaena asiaeorientalis. Next base: position 38,454 of record NW_020172463.1, on the reverse strand, counting down.
CCTGCCTATTTCACAGGTTGAGATGGATATCAAATAAGGCAAATGATATGAAAGTGTTTTGTAAGCAGTAGAAGACTCAATACATGTAGAAAAGTAAAATCTAAATCCCCAAGAATCAATGTTTTTTCCAACTCTAGATACATGAGTGTGCATGGCACATGGATACATAACTGTGGGCACACATGCATAAAAACATACAAAAGGCATATGTGCTATCAACTTTCAAATTTGTAAAATAGTCATCAATATTTGAACGCTACCTCCATTTTCAATGTTCTACTCCTCTGGTCTAAGTATTTAAAACAATGTACCATGGTGTGTGTCAGAGGAAAGAGTGGGTCCACCCCCCAAGTACTTCTGAATATGCCAGCTAACTTCCAGCAATTTGGATTTTTTTTAACAATTTTTAAAAAATTAAAGTATAGTTAATTTACAATGTTGTGTTAGTTTCAGGTATACAGCAAAGTGATTCAGATATATATGTGTGTATGTGTGTGTGTGTTTGTGTGTGTGTATACATATTTATTTATTTATTCTTTTTCACTACAGGTTATTACAAGATAAAGAATATAGTTCCCTGTGCTCTACAGTAGGTCCTTGTTGTTTATCTATTTTACATATAGTAGTGTGTATATGTTAATCCCAAACTCTTAATTTATCTCCCCTCCCATCCCCTTTGGTAACCAAAGTTTGTTTTCCATGTCTGTGAGTCTATTTCTGCTCTGTAAATAAGTTCATTTGTATCATCTTTTAAGATTCCATATATAAGTGATCATATGATAGTTGTCTTTCCCTGTCTGACTTACTTCATTTAATATGATAATCTCTAGGTCTAATCTAAGGGTTCTTCTAGTAGCCATTGGTCTGATGACGGCCTAATCTTGGGGGTGTGAAGATTGTTCGCATTTTCCTAGGTCTTTTATCAAGGCTCTTTTATCAAAATGTGCTTTAATTGGTCACACAGCGACTTTTAAAATGAAGAATAAGCCAAAATGGTTGGTTTTTTTACTTAAGGGACATGCGGATATGGTCACAGAGGTGTCTAGAAAAATGCTGGATAAGCAAGGAGGAGCTGGAAGGGACATGGAATGTTTTCCCAAGTGTTTTTCTTATCAGATACTCCATGGGGATGAACACTGACTCACTACAGTTAATAAAACTTTTTATTTTTCAGCTCAAAAGAAAAAATATGTGGAAGAGAACATATGGATTCTGAGTTGCTGAATAAGGAAAAATAAAGAGTATGTATCTTCAGGGAAATTTTACCCATCTTGAAAAAAATGCCCTACTTATTGATAAAGAAAATATAGTATGTATTTTTCGAGAAATTTAAATAAAGTCATGCTAGTTTTTCGAATGAGGTCATAATACTACAATATGTTTTAAAAATAGAGAAAGAACCAAACATTTTGCTAACATCTGAGGTAAGTGCTAGATAACCAGTGTATCTATAGTTACTGGAGAGAAGGAAAAGGGGACTTCAGTTAAGCCCACTGGTTAAAGTTATTATCCTTGGTATCAAGAGAGAATAGAGCTCCCTGTAAGTACTTTCTTAATGACAGCCATAAAATATAATTTGCCTCTTTCACATTCTAAAAAAAGAAGAAAAACAAACCGTGAATTGAGTAACCATCAAGAGATTCCTAAAAATAATCTCTTTTTTAAAAAACACAAAAATCAGTTTGTCTTTTTCTTGGCCTTAAAAATCAAGTACCACTGCAACCAAAGCCTTAAGAGTCAGTATAATCTCTTCAGGATAGATTTAAGTCAGGAAAAGTATCTCTTCCTTAGTATCCTAAGATCCATGCTCATCCATTCAGTTAATAAGTATTTCCTGGCATCTACTGTGTTACAGGCTCCAGCAAGTGCTAGAGATAGACAAACAGTAGGCAGCTTTCAAGTGAAAGACCTCACAGACTAATGGAGAGAGACACATGAAATGACAATTATAGCGGAATGAGGTAAGTGCAAGGGCAGCACAAAACAAGGACTTTTAATCTGAATGGGGACACTGGGAGGTGATAGCTGAGCTTAGTTTTAACTGGTAACTGAGAAGTCGTCAGGTTTTAAAGATGGTGGATTGAATGCAAACATCAACTTCCACTCCTTACTGAAACCTCACTAAAACACAGTACAAGATTTTAGACAAAGGCATAAACCCAGAGAGCCAAAAAGACAGGAGAGGTGACAACAGCATCAAAATTTGGGAAACTGGAAAGCTGATGGATGAGTTGCAACTAACCTGGCACACACTAAAACACTGAATCCGAAGCCAGCAGTGGAGTAGGCTGAAAGAGACTCAGAAATTAGTAGCACTAGATGCCTTCTGAAGTTAGAAACTCTTCGTTGAAGTCCTGTTTAAGAAGCTTCTTTTAAGAGCGCCTCTCCTCAGTTCTACATAGCTCAGTGACAGGCCCTCATCATACCAGCAGAAGACTGGAGGTTTACTCTACAGAAACCCTAGGCACCTTTGAGGCCAGAGCACCATGCTGCAAATAGGAATAAACAAAAGTTTACTACTAAGTGAGACCCGCAGCTTTTTTTCCCTTCTTGGCTCCCATAACGCTGCAGACCAGGTGTATACCCTCCCTCAAGAGACTGGAACATCCTTTTTGGAAACTCTGACTTATCTGAAAGAAAAATCTAAAGATACTAAAGTCTGAGACTCTCAGGGAATTAGCTAAGCCAGATAAACCTACAGTGAAAACAACTACCACCAACCTCTCTCACTACCACCCTTACCCCTCCTCACTTCCCCCACAGAAATTCTGGGTGATTTTATAGGGTCCTTTAGCCAAAGATCACAGGGCTTTTGAGGAAATTCCCCATTATGAAAGAGAGAGCAAACAAACAGGTAGAAAAAAAATAAAGAAAATAGATTACACATACCCACAGAGGAAAAAATGGTGCAGTTAAAATATTTCTATAAAAAATGGAAAGATTCAAAAGGAAAAATGTATTAAAAATTTGAAATATCGGGGCTTCCCTGGTGGCGCAGTGGTTGAGAGTCCGCCTGCCGATGCAGGGGACACAGGTTCATGCCCCGGTCCGCGAAGATCCCACATGCCGCGGAGCAGCTGGGCCCGTGAGCCATGGCCGCTGAGCCTGCGCGTCCGGAGCCTGTGCTCCGCAACGGGAGCGGCCACAACGGTGAGAGGCCCGTGTACCACAAAAGAAAAAAAAAATTTTTTTTTTAATATTATAGCAGAGCTGAAAGGCCAATAAAAGATTTGGAAGATAAAGCTGAGGAACTCACTCAGAAGGTAGAGCAAAAAGACAAAAAAAGATTGAAAATAAGAGCAAAAAGTAAAGAAAACTAGACCATTTGTCCAAAATGTCAAATGTCAGGTAGAGGCATACCAGAAAGAGAGTAGAGAATATGGGGATGGGGATGGGAATGGGACAAATCCTCAGTGACATAATTTAGCAGAATTTCCTAGACCTGAAGAGCAAGAATTTGCAGACAGAAGAGCCCAGTGAGGTTCCAGTACAAATGAATAAAAACAGAACCATCACAATCTATATCATCATGAAATTCCACAAACCCTAGAAGTCACACAACTTTATAAAGAAAAACAATTTTTCAAGAAAGCATCAAGATTCAGAATGGCCTTAGTCTTCTCAAGCTATACTGGGGGCTAGAAGGTACTGAAGTATTGCCTTCCAATTCTGAGGGAAATATTTCCAATTCACAATTCTATACACAATCAACCTATCAATCAAGAGGTAGGATTAAGACATTTTCAGACCAACAAAGTCTCAAAACTTTGTTTTTTCTACTCAAGAAATTACCAGAGGATGCTCTCTTCCAAACAGCAAAACCACACTGACAAAAGTGGAGGAGGGCTTGCAGGGAGTATATCAAGAAAGAGGAATATGTAAAATAAAGGAAACCAGAGAAGCAAAGCAAGAGAGAGAAAGAGGAGATTCCAGGGTATTGGCTGTGCAGCCAGCCTAGGGAGTGGCCAGTCCAGATTAGAACAGGCCAGAAGGCTCCAGGAGATTTCTTTGAGAAGTTTAAACTAATGGAAAACCTAATGGGTTTGATTGTGTTGAGAGGAGGTTTCACAACTAGGGAAGAAATACATACTCGGAAAAGAAAGCAAATAAAAAAGCAAGGATATTATTAATTCTGGGGAAAACTTAAGCTGGAAAGGAAAAGAAATTACAGTACAGTATATGACTCAGCTGTGAACGGTCTTTACATAATCAATACTATAGACCATTACTATTGGTCCAACCAAAATCACAATCCAGTCTCCCAGTGTAGAGAGTCAAGAGATAATGCTTAAAACTGGAAAACCAAGAATTGGCCAAATAAGCATGCCATGTAGAGATATGGAGGAAAATTCTAAAGAATCAGCTAAAAGAGGATCCCTGTTGTGACCTCAGACAGCAGAAACACAAACATCAGGAAATATGTGACATTAATGACTTCCTCGGTAAGCAAAAACAGACTTGCAAAACAAGTCAGGTTTTCTCTTATGTGTAGTAAAACCTACTCCTAAATGATACAAATTCCGGCAGATACTGTTTACACAAATTCGCTACTTTTAATAAATCCTTAATCTCACTGTTCATACAAGAAGGAACTACCTCGATTATCCTGCTGTTACCAATCCCCCTTCTTTAGTAATTTTCCCCTCTGAGGCACCCTATTCCCGATTTCTCCTACTTTCCTTCCCTTCTGCTGACATGCCCGAGGCCTCCTCTGCTCTCCTGGGTGCATTTACTCTGCCCTTTGCCCCAAGCGTTATGAAATCAATTACTTATTACACTACTAAGTAACAGTCATTTCCTCTCATTCTTTTGTCAGTGGGGCCTTGAAAGCAATAGCTCATCCATCTTCTTTTCAGAGCAAGGCCCAAATAAGTGGATCTTAAAATCATCACGACCTCAAGCTAGGTCTAATCAACTGGAATGAAAGGAAGGAGGGGAAGACATTTGTGTCAGTTTCTTGCATATGTTGGAATTATTTTCTTTGGCAGGAACATATCACATTCTTTCTTTGTGACAGTCAGCAGAGCTGATTACAGGGCTCCACAGCGGGCCAGTGATGAGGCTCGACAACCTGGCAGTCTCGCGATTATCCCAGCGCCCTGTCGCAGCACAGCTGGAGTCAGATTACCCTACTCTTTGGGAGAAAAAAATCATGTCTTCTGCATGGATTACAGTGCACTCACAGTGTTTGGTTCAAAGAATAAATATCGGGCACCGTAGCAAGGATAACAACAATGCCAGTAAAATTCTCCTGACACTAGGAGAGTTCACTTTTGTCACCCTCTTTTTCTTTTTTTTTTAGGAAACTGACATATCTTGATTTCTATTTTCTGTACAGTTTGCTTCCAAACAAGCAAGGGACTGACTTTCCTTGCAGTAAACTGTAATATTTTCCTTTTCTTGGGCTGGACTAACAAGGAAAGATACACAGGCCTATCCTCCCATAGTTAGTTATTTTTAAAATTATTACTGAAAAGAAATTTTAAGGCTTAAAATAAAAACTATTTTGACACAGCATGAATGTTCCATTTTTTTAAAAAACTTGTGCAAAAAAAGATTAAAAAATAAACTGTAGTTATTAATTCACATTGAACTACTTAAATAAAGAATACACATGAATTACAAACTCAGAGCAACTGTTTTTTCGTTATACTTCTCTTAGTGTTACTTTCTAAACCATATCCCACTGGTGGGGCAACAATAGAAACCAGTCATACCTAAATCAAAATAAATTGCATTTATCTGAAAAATGGCATAGTGTAGAGCAACCTATTATTTTTACCTGGTGCATAGAGTCATATGGAAAAGCCTGGATTTAATCACAAGAAGTACTGTAAAATACATTTGTGACACCCTCTAACCTAACTCATGCCTACATGAGAGATTGGTACATCTTATGAATTAAACATAAGTCCTGATTTATGTTCAGTTATCCCTCATATCAAAAACTACAGTAGCAGAGCTCTGTCACTGTGAATTCATTTAATGATATTGATGAGACAGCCAGCACAGAGACTGAAAAGTAACCGCCAGTGCATAGCACGGCCCTATAAATCACTCCTGAAGAGTGGCTGAGCAATAAATAACAAGTCATTAATTCACTGTAAGTTATGCTAAGAAGCTCAAACTACATATGTACCAGGCTGTAAATAAATGTCTCCGGTACAATATTTGGAACAGGCAATGTTTGGCATTAAAACAATTTTATAAGAGCAAAAATTCATTGAGCAGAATTAATTCACTGTGAATTTCCCTTAGCAGATATAACACAGAATTTAAAAAAAAAAAAAAATCAACCCCAAAATTTCTTTCATCCAGAGTGAAACACATTTCAGGTATTAAAATCCAATGGAACTTTTTTTAGTGCCCCAAATTATGAATCTATCCCGTGAGTGATATAATGGTTCTGCCATAAAGCCCCTGAATGAGCTAATAGCATTTCTGTAAATAATAAACTGGTAAGAATGAGGCTAGTTATTCAAATGGTTTGCCTTGTTGCCTCTAGAGGACCAGCAGAAAATAGGTAGCTCTTTACCACTTTGCTTTCTTAGGTGAGTCAGAAAATGTTCGAGTTCAAGTGACTTTCACTAACCTCTTCCTCACCCACCAGCTCCCACCTCATGAGAGCTCTCCAGCTGCTCTTTCTCCCTAGCCCTCTAGAAACAGGCTCTCAAGCTGCCCAAGGGGACACCATCTGGCCGCACTCGGCCCTTCCGACCTTTGTGCAGACCCCAGGGCCACACAATTGTCTGTCCTGCCTCCTCTACTCAGACTCCTGCCTCTGCCACTTGACTGCTAAAGAGTCTTTCAAACAAATTCATTTCCAGATTTATCCTTTCCAGGTAATGAGTGTACAATTTAATGGGAACAGTTAGAATAGAAGCCTAACTGAAAGTGGTGGATCTAAAGATGAGAATCTCATGCACTACTGCAGACAGGTAAGGGACATATTTTGAAGGAAAAGAAGCCTTTTTTTGTAGTTTGTAGCTGCCTAGCGCTGGATTTTCTTGGGCTTGCATACATATAACAAAGACTAATCTTTCCTTTTTCTTATTGCTTTGTAATCTGTAATCAAGGAACTCTAAATGAGGTCTCATCAGCAAAGACTGTTAATCTGATCCTTTATGCAGAATCTGAATACAAGGGTCCTAGATACAGTAGCATTTTAACTATATTGCATTTCAAGCTGATATCTAATTTTCTGCGTAAAATCACCTTAAGGCGATCTTTTATCACCATTGCATTCTAATTCTAACTTATCTAATATCAGTTTTTAAATGACTTCCTCCCTAGATACATCTGCTTGCATTTTTCAGTTTCAATATTGTTGTTATTTCCTGACTATCTCTTAACATTCTCTAGGGACCTTTTGAATTTTGTCTTCTCACTGGTATTTAGTTACAAACACTTATCCATTTAGCATCATCTGAGAATTTAATTAACTTAACGTTTTCTCTTGTTTCAGGTCAATAATGAGGATGTTAATATAGATGTGACATTAGTCTCCCCGGAAGGTCACTGGGAACCTGTTCTCTTGCTACACACACAGCCAATTATCCTCTATGATCCTCTGACCAGTTGTTTTGTTTACTGTTATGTGGTAACATCCATATCCTTGTCAGTTTGAAGTAAAACTGCATGGGAACTGAGAAAAGATAACAGACTACAGACAACAGACTGTAGACTACAGACTTCATGTCTTTACGGTTACTGACACCCAGGAATATCAAGGAGGCATACACTGAATCTTTATGATTTTCCCTAAATGAATTAGGAAAATGCTAAATAGAAGTAACTTTGTCTCCAGATAAGGAAACTGAAGCAGAGACGCCAATGACATCAGAACTTTAACAAGTCAATCTGATTACTTTTGTCTTTACTTTTTTTAAAGGGAGGATACATAGTATTTTTAAAAGCCAGTATATACATGTATACAAAATGCTCCATTATTTAGACATAGTTGGAAAATTGGATTTTCCACATAAGCAAAATTTCCAGATAAGCCCAGAAAAATGAAGCTTATGCCATGAGCATAGCAAGAAAATCTGACACTTGGAAAAGTAGTAATGTATCAGGAAGAAGGTCTTTTGAGGAAAGGAGGAAGACTGAAGATCTCCTTTCCCTGTATTTTTCTCATCTTTTTTTCTCTATTTTTCTACCAGTTTTGACTCCTTCAATGAATCAGAAGACCATGTCTTTTCTGGTATTTAAATTTTTTTCTTTTCTCTTTTTTCTCCAAATAGTGGTTTACCTAAACACACAAAATAATACTTCTTAATAATTTATTAACCATTACCATATAAGTGGACTCCAAACTGTAATATTTTAAAGAGGGTTTTTTTTCTTGTTTGTTTGTTCTGCATTTACATATAGTAATGATCAACTTTGTGTGGTCATTGGAAAAGCATCAGTTAAGGGCCCATATTAGCCCAAGCTAAACCTGAGTTGCAATCCTGCCTCTTACTAGCTATATAAACTAGTTGTGTAATGAGAAAGCTATTTAAGTACCCAAAGTCTCTGATTCCTCATCCATAAAATGGGGATAATAATACTGCTTATTTCATAAGAGTGCTATGAAGATTAAATAAGAAGAATGAGGTGAAGGGCCTAGCATAGTGGATGGCACACAGAGAGACACCTAGGGAATCATGTATTCTTAAATAAAAATAAAGCTGCATAATCTGACAAAAGATTTTCTTCTGATTTGGAAGTTTATTCTGATTGACATTTAAACAAATGAAGATTAAATTCTATACATTTATGAGTTAGTGCTATATATTTAACAACTGACCTTATTGGAAATAATACAGTTACATGAAACTGAGCCTGTCCCAGAAAATGCAGGATATAAATCACAGTCTATGTAGATTAATAAATCCAAATAAAATATCCCCATTTTCATCAGTAATCAGGGATCAGTATTGGGTTTAAGTGTAACTCCTCACTGTCTTTGCTGCATTGTTAATATGTGAAGGAAGGAAAGATGGAGAGCAGAAGGGTGGAGTTCAGCCTGCAATGCCCTCTGAGGGACCAGAGGACCAATGAGCTGAAAGATCAGCATGGTGTGGTGAAGAGGGAAGGAAGCAGAAGCCTTGGGTTCTACTGCAGGCTGTCATCATCTAGCTTGGTGACACTGAATTAATAACCTCTCTGGGCCTCAGTTTCCTCACCTTTAAAATGAGAGTTTAGGTCTTTCTAGCTAGTCTTAGAACTTGAAGTTTTTCCATGCTAAGAAAACTCTCCTCTTATCAATAATACAACTTCTTGGCAATGTTTCTAAAAAGGTAGCTTTATCCAAGTTAACTTACACATCTTTAATTATCCAGAGGAATGGCCAGTTGAAAAGGCAATTAGGGATGGAGGAAAATGAGAAAGAAATTGTAGGATTTTTCATTGTCAACTTTCAGCTGCCCAACTGTCGTGGAAGCAACTTTATATACTGAAAAGATTTGTTCATGAAAGTGACTGAATTTGCAGTAATGCAGACAAATATTATTACAGAGCTATTTCTGACTTGGTTTTGCAATGGAATTATTTTCCATTTTCAAATATTTATTCGAGAAATTCAACTCAGCCATATCATCATATTTTTGTTAATATACGACCTTGTAAACTTTTACACATTTCATGATAACATACAAAAGTTTTACTCTTTCCAGGTAAACAAAATAAATCTTTGCATACGTGTTGAAGTTTCTAAGACAGGCAGCTGGGTGGATGTCTTTAAAATGTAATTTTCCTTAGATTTTAAGTAAAGTCATGAGTTTGACTTGATACATCAAATGAAAAGTAAGTTATCTATGAAAATTTAAGTGTATGAGTATCATTACTGTATTTACTACAGTTTTATTAACTGAACCATTTGATTTACCAGTAATTCATACTTCTTGGCCAAATACTGTTATTGTGACACTTTCACACTTGAAAATGAAACTTCCACTTGTGGATTAGCATTATTGGTGGTGGGAAGTCATTCCTGTGAACTGGCAGAGGTGCAACAAAAGTGCCACAAAAATAACAGCTTTGGTAGTTACTTTGTAAGTTAAAATTTTAAACTCAAAGACTAAAAAACTGGCACACCAAAGTACGTTACTTTGAAAATCTCCATGAGAAAACAGCAATTTTTTTGAGAGATACTAATTATCCAAGGCCATGCTCATTCCCAACACTGCCGTACTGAAAAGCTCTGTGTAAAAGGATCTGAAACAACAAAAATGTATTTCAAAGGTGTTTGATATATAAGTCCCCTGATAAAATCTTTCATTAAAAACACTTTGTTTTTAAGTTCAATCATGTATAATGGCTCTTAAGTTGAACTGTTATACATCAAGTTCTCCAAAACAGAATAAAAGGCACTTCTGTATGCTCTAGAATTTTATCTTTATTTTCTCAAGGTAGAATTAGCAAAAGGCGGCTATAGCTCTCAAGACAGGTATCATTATGCTAAAAAAATTTAAACCACCCTTTATTTTGCATAAAAATATAAAAAGATCAGATGCAGAAAGTTATCTCCAAAAGAGAAAAAAAAGCTGTCTTATAGTGGCTTTCCAGAGACTTCTTTCTCTGAAAAGACACACACACACACACACACACACACACACACACTTGCCAACGTCTTTCCATCAGGACTGATATCATATAGATTCCATATAAATATAATTTTATCTGACACTGCAACCACTCTTCCTGGGACTGCTGCCTGTGAGACCATCACTCTCTTCTCAGTGGCACTTGAGAGGCTTCCCAGAATTTGGAGGATCATGGAAACCACAAGAACCCTGTCTGAAGTTGGAGACAGAGTCCACGATTGCTTCTAGGGTCTACCTCTTGGAATAAAACTGATAACTCACATATCATCATTTTGTAATAACAGCTGAAATACTATTTCCTCTTACATTTCTTTAATTTGTCTGCACATTGATACCAATTTTGTCACTCTTCTGCTCACTCATGTTTACAATACCATCCTACAATTTATACACATGAAGTCAGCACTTCATTCCCTGGAAGAATCTAGCATACCCATAAACTTGAATATTTCACTGTGAATTCTCACTTCTAGGTGATTTATACGTCTGTGTATTGAGACCAAGGGTAGACAGACATCCAAAGCTGAAGGCCACGGTTCTAAAAATGTGGCCAGGCCCTCTCTATTTGATGCAATGCCTTGTTTTTGATATAGCAGTTGCAGAGATAAAGGTGAAAAAGGCATTACCCCGATGAAAAAGACATTATTTTACAGATTATTCTACATGGTTAAAATGGTCAATATTAATCATGCTCACACTTGTGTTTGTATAATAAACTACGATGTCTAAGAATCAGTCTGTAGGATTTCCTTTGGGAAAAGCTCAAGGATATTTATATTAAGAATTTACTTTCCCAGTAAAGACTAATTAGAATATGGAAGAAGGGATAGACAATGACAATGCTATAAAAAATACAATTAAGAAATAGAAAAGTGTATGTGTCATCTGCGGCATGTGGGATCTTCCCGGACCGGAGCACGAACCCGTGTCCCCTGCATCGACAGGCGGACTCTCAACCACTGCGCCACCAGGGAAGCCCACTCATGACAATTTTAAAGGCTCTACTATGGGCCTATAACCATTAAATAATTAAGAATTTAGAAAGTGAATATATAATATAATAAAGCCACTCTCATTTATTAGTGAAATTTACATTCTGTATGTTTTCCTTACACAAGAAAAAATGGGAATGTTACATTCAAATTATACATCTGAAATAACAAAGATATTTAAAAATATATAAACATTAGACTAAGTGGCTCAGTCACTACCAACAAGTTAGTTGCAAGGCTATGCATTCCAGGGAGCTTCGGGAAAGGGACTGAATGTGTTGTTTTCAACTGAATTAGTTTGCTTTATAAAACAGACATTTAAAAGGCATTTAACAATGGAACAAAAAATATTGCAAAGTGAGAGACGATGTTTTTTTTTTTTTGAGACGATGTTTTCTTAATTAAAGTGATGACTAGATAGAACAATGATAAGGAAAGTGACATTTATCTTAATCTATCAATAACTATCAAATATTATTCTATAGAACTACTACTGTTAAGAGTTGAAAAGTTAACTACAATAAGTCTTTGTGATGCCAGCCTTAGTACAAAAATCATATGATGTTATTTTCATCAGGTTGACTTCATAGCTTAACTTTTCATTTTAATCTAGTTGACTTTATAGTTTAATATGAAAATAATATATTTTCATAATTAGTAGTGTGCAAAGAGCATTAACTATAAGGTTGTTCATCATAAAGCTGTTACAGTAGTGGACACTGGAAACATGCAAAATGTCCATAAACAAGGGATTGATTAAATACATTATAGTACAGCCATATAATAGAATACTATCCTGATAATGTTGTAGATGGATGTTTATTAGGAAAACATTTACAGTGTAACACTAGGTTTAAAACAAAGCTAGATTAGAAAATAGAATGTATGACAGAACCTCAATTTTATAAAAAATAAAATTGAACACATATATAAATCTAGAAAAATATACCCCAATATACTTAGTATTCTTATTTGTGAGGTAGTAGGAGCATGCATATGTGTGTGTGTGTGTGTGCATGTGTGTGCACACGCACGCACGCATGCAGGGGCACAAGTGTCAAGGTGCAGGTATGTGTGTATCCAAACATAGGTATTCACCTAGCTGTAGTTTTAAATGCTTTCTTCACTACATGAGCATTGCTTTCACAATTATAAAATAAAATTATTTAAAAACATTTAAAAAGAAGTCGTTTTTATTGTCAAGTTTAAGAAAAACAAAGCCTGTCTGCAGCATATATTTATTTACTGTCATTCTTTTAAATTGTAAGTCCAAATCAAGGCATTTTTGCATTCTCACTCAAACATAAAATACAGAAAGCCAAAAAAAATTAACTTGACCTTTTTACAAAAAACAGTGTCTGAAACAAACAATTGGAAGGAAAAAAGCATATATTCCAAGTATAACGCTTGGATTAAAAAATATATCTATTTTTTAAAGTCCGATTTGAAGTTACCAAGGGCAATATGGAGTTGAAATTACAGAATAAATACTCCTTGAGAGAAAACTCTGATTCCCTTTGATCTTCAAAGAGGTCATCTCATGCTCCAAGTGAGCTGTTGAGAAATCTCCCCTTGCTATTTATTTGTATGGGATACCTGATTGCACAACATACCTAAGATCCATTGTACAAAAATTTTAAAACCTATGTTTCAATGGCAAAATATTTTAAAATCAGGAGTTATTTCCCTTGCATTGATGATTTACTACAGTTATTTATATTCTCAGTTTCTTCTAATAGATTTCTATTTTCCTGTAAGTCCATAAATATTGCTTTAATTCCCTGTATCCAAGATCTTTAAACAGAAGCAGACACTAAACCCATTCTACTTATAAATTCTGATGACATATAGATAACATAGATTCAGTTGTTCATCTATAAGATATACAATATAAAGATCCTTGTAAAACTATCCATTTCAACATATTTTTAAAAATTTCTCTACTGTGGCATTTATTACCAACTAGAAAGTCTGAAAAATATCAAATATTTTATTTTAATTTTTAGAGTTAAATGTTACCATTTAAAATGCCCTGAGATATATTTACTTAGATTCTTTATCAAAGTATAAAAATAGTAATAGCATTTAACTTTAACACCAAAAACTAATGAATGTCATGGATGGTATAATATTTAAAAGACTTTATGTTTTCACCTAACATGATTCTAGGTACATTTTTCTGTTCCATTTTTCCCTCCCCCACACAAAATGATTCCAAGCCAAATCCCTTAAATTCCTCTTTTGAAGTTTAAAATTAGTTCCCATGGTTACTCTTCTATAATCTCCCATCTTTTTGAAAATACAAAATATGCTTTTTGAGAAATCAGATGAAATCCCAAATATCCTATGAGTATGTATTATGCTTTTAAAAAGAAAAAAACACACACTCATTCTCTAAAAAACTATTCATCAAGGAATCTAATTCTGTAATTAAAGGAATGAGGTAACAATTTGCTTTAAGTGTCCATTCATAATGTTAAATCAATGTTAAATTATAAAGAACTTCCATGGAAATACACAAGACATATACATTGATTCTAAATGAAATTCATTATAAGCAGCTCTATTACACTGAATGGCAAATGAATTCTTAGTAATGAGGCACTTGATGTGTTACCGAGAACTGCGATTGACAAGAAAACCACTTAGCTCACTTTCTAATAATATTATAGCAAGTTACTGATAAAGCACCTATATTTTTCAATTTGGAAGAAAAACTTTGAAGAGGACGATGTTTTACCTAACCTTTTTAATATAGTCTGCTTCCTGTACAGAGTTTTCAAAGGTTTTGCTCTTTTATAAGCTCATCTTGCCCATACCATCAGACGTCCATAAGAGCAGATGCTGGAATAATTAAAAACCTATCACTATAGACTCTTCCATCACATCACAGACTAGGAAAATGAAGGCGGTTTATGGGTGTCCTTGTCTCACTTTATCCACCTCTTCATGGTTGAGGTGTAAGCTTTAATGTGCATCCTTGCACCTCTCCTCCATCAGGAAGCCTGTCTCTGGGGATCACTTGCAGAAAATAGGACATTGAGTCCATAATTAAAGTAATCTCTTTCCAGGCAGATGCTGCAGTTGGCTCTGTTATCACATATTACAAAAGCCATCTTGAGGGCTATAAAATGTGCAGCAAATAGCTTTGGAGATGAGAAACAGCAATTTTTCATCTAATTTTGATCCACAGACATGTAAGCACTGTGTTGCTACTTTTTGGTTTTAAGCCAAATAACTATTATGGTTCTGAGATGAGCCAGGCAGTAACCAAAATTAAAGAATACTTTAGCTTTTATCCTCAAAGTGAGGAAAGCTCTTTTGTAACCATCTTTGCACTTAGCAAATAAGGATGCCATCTCATATCTGAGCATTAATGCCTGCAGGCAGATTTAGAAGAAAGGCTTATGTAGCTTAGCTTTACAGCCATACTTTCAATATATTTGCTTAAGTTAAAACCAGGGGTTGATTAAGGGACCAACCATCTTATCTCCTTTGCAACTACAATGTACATTTTTAATTAGAAGCATTTCTACTGTTTATCTTCCATATAATATTTTAGGGCACTGCTCTTTGAAATACATGTCAGCCCAGATAACTAATATGTTCGTATTATTCATAATCTCTTCTATAAATACCGGTAGTGGAGACAAATGGTGGAGATTTGACTAACACATTTTTGTTTCCAGCTTACGACTTGTCAATGTGGGTAAGCAAAACCTGATCTCAATATTGTGAGGTGCTAAACGGAGATGGAAATAATTTGGTTTAATATTTATTTCTCAGTGTTAAACATGACAACTTCTCAATACGAACTGATTCAATTTTAAAAAAGGTGATCTTAGAACTCCAGAAAATATGTGGTTTAAATATTTTTATTTCCTCAAACTGCTTTTTTCTTTTTTAAAAAAATTTTAACAGCAAAGTTTCATGTAGACTTGGGCCTTTCAAATTAAAATGTCATACCAGGGTATATGCCCAGTAGTGGGATTGCTAGGTCGTATGGTAGTTCTATTTTTAGTCATGTACCACAATGTTCATTGCAGCACTATTTACAATAGCCAGGACATGGAAGCAACCTAAGTGTCCATTGACAGATGAATGGGTAAAGAAGATGTGGCACATATATACAATGGAATATTACTCAGCCATAAAAAGAAATGAAATTGAGTTATTTGTAGTGAGGTGGATGGACCTAGAGTCTGTCATACAGAGTGAAGTAAGTCAGAAAGAGAAAAACAAATGCCGTATGCTAACACATATATATGGATTCTAAAAAAAAAGAAAAATGGTTCTGAAGAACCTAGGGGTAGGACAGGAATAAAGATGCAGATGTAGAGAATGGACTTGAGGACATGGGGAGGGGAAAGGGTAAGCTGGGATGAAGTGAGAGAGTGGCATGAACATATACACACTCCCAAATGTAAAGTAACTAGTGGGAGGCAGCCACACAGCACAGGGAGATCAGCTTGGTGCTTTGTGACCACCTAGAGGGGTGGGATAGGGAGGGTGGGAGGGAGATGCAAGAGGGAAGGGATATGGGGATATATGTATATGTATAGCTGATTCACTTTGTTATACAGCAGAAACTAACACAACATTATGAAGCAATTATACTCCATTAAAGATGTTAAAAAAAAAGAAAAAAAAAGAAACTATGAAAATAAATAAATAAATAAAATGTCATAACATAAAGCCAGATGCCACCAGTACATGCCTGCAAGTTTAAATAACATAGTATAAACCCTAATTTTCTAACATGATCTTCTGGTACCTTTGTGCATTAAGGCATTTTTTCATTCATGTATTCATGCATTCATTCAACCATCCAACAAATAATTTTTAAAGAATTTTTTTGCTCAAATAATTCTATAATACTACTTGCAAGTGAAATATTAGAAAATATGTACTCAGTATTCTGCCACCTCAAAGCCAATTTTCAATTTTACATGTTTCTTTCAGCTCTGTGTATATGCATGTTATTTTGTTTTTTAGGTAATTACTTTGTCCCTAGCATTATTAACTTTTGCTTGCTTTGTCTGATATTAATATAGTAACACCTGTAAATCAACTATACTTCAAAAACCAACTTTCTTTTGGTTAATATTTTCCTGGTATGTCCTTTTCCTTCTCTTTCCTTTTAATGCTTCTGTGCCATTATGTTTAGGTTTGTCTCTTGGAAGAAGTATATTGTTGGATTTTTGAAATTGCCTTCTGAGAGTCACAGCATTTTAGTTGGTGAATTTAATCTGTTTACATTTATTGTAAGTATATATGTATGTGTATGTGTGTATATACACACATACACACACATATATAAACCTACATGCTTATGTTATCTTATATTACATTTCACATTCCGATGCTTTTTATATTTGCCTTTTCTCCTTTCTTCTGGTGGATTAAGTTTTATTTAATCCTTTCCCCATCCCATCCCCTATTTTGGAAGTTACACTTATTTCTGTTCTATACATTTATGTTTCTAACAATCATCCTTAACTAAGCTACAGTCTTCCAGAATAACTGGAGGATCTTAGAAAATGTTAATACTGATTTCCCTTATACACTGATGTTGCTTAGTATTTTGTTTATTCTTTGCCTTTAAATTCTATCCTAAAATAGTTATTGCTTTATATTATATATATATATATTTATTTATTTATTTGTATATTCAGTGTTCATTTAGAATTTCTAACATGCTTACCAATGATTATTTATTATTGGGTTACAACATAATTTCATGCATCCTACACCTTCTGAGTTTTTCTTTTTACTAAAGCACATTCTTTTAAAACTTGCTTTAAAATGATGTCTATGTAGTAAAAACAAACCTTATTTCTTTGAAAATGTCTTTATTTTGTTTTCACACTTGATAACTGATAATTTATCAAGGTACAGAATTCTGGGAAGGTACAGAATTCTGGGAAGATAATTATTTTCCATCCTCACTTCGAAGATACTGTTCCACTGTCATCTGATGTCTCTAGCTGCTGATGAGAAAACCACTGCCAGACTAAATTTACAGGTTATCTGCTTTCTCTTTTCAGTTGTCTTTGAGATTTTCTCTTTGACATCCTGAAGGTTCACTATGATCCATATCATTGCTAATTTATTTTATTTATCTTGACTAGATTAAAAAGTTTCATTTCTTCCTTAAATCTAGAAAATTCTCCTCCATGATCTCTTGAAATATGTTAGTCTTCATTCTTTCTGTTTTCCCCTCCTAAAACTTCTATTAGATGCTAATTTATTAACCTGGTGGTCTGTACCAGGACAAAAATGTAAAATTAGACTCCTCCCAAGCTGAGAGTTTTTGTTTCCCATAAGTGACTTATTTTTACCAAAGGTTCCAGTCAAATGACAAGCTTCTTTGCTGTTTTCCCAGATAGTGTTGGATAATATTGTGATACTCTAGGCTTCATGTAATAGGCCCAGTTCCTGCTCCCTCTCCTCTCCCATCTCATGGCAATAGCTACAGGCCCCACTCAGGTTAAAACTCTAGACTTGGGACCTATATTCAGGTTTAAAATACCCATAGGCCACCACAATGTGGGCTGCCACTTCCTGATCCAACTCTGATAGCTCCCTTTTTTCCCAGAATTGTGTGCTTTCTTTTTCTTTCAAACCAGTTTTTTAAATATATTTTAAATGTTTACTCATTTTATCCAAAATTTCTGTGTGATTTCAGCGGAAAGAGTTTTTGCCATGCCAGCTCAGGGTTCCATGATGCCAAAAGTCCTCTGCAAACATAATTTTAATGTGCCTGAAGTTGTAAAAATAACTTTTTTATGCTTTTGTCATTTAATATTCTAAGCATCTCCCAGGTTGCTATACTGTCTTCCATAATTACTACTTTAAAAGTGACATAGAGTGGTAATACAGAATGGTAGTTAAAAGGACATGTTTGGGATCAAAACAAACCTGTCTCTGAGCTCTTCAGGTTCTTCCTTCAGTAATGATTCTAGGAGAGGAGAGGAATTTAGTAGCCTGCCTGGTACACAGGTACTCACTAAATGGAAGTTGCTATTTTTACTACTACTATCACTATCATCATCATCTTCATCATCATCAAACAGTATTCCAAATTTCATTGTCACTCATTTTCCTATTAATGATGATTAGCCTTCCAGACCAGTTAATTTTAAATATTAGGTACATGGTGGTAGATTTTCATGGCATAAGGGCATAATGCAAAAGGCTCAGAACTTAAAACATTATGGCAGCGGATGGGGGGAGTGGTGGGTTGGCAAGGTCAGAGCAGGAGCTGAGGCCCAGGGGTGGGGGCAGAGAGAGCCCAGGGCAGCCAAAGAGTAGCTCTGAGGCCTGAGCTCTGTATGGGAAGGTAGCCAGAGGGAATCCTCACCTGTCACACTTCGCCTACCATTGCCCACAAAGTTAAGGACCATAGAAATTGCTGCACTGACAAACAAAATTAAAATGAACAGTTTGGTAACTAGCTTTTTACATATAACTGCCCTACTTGCCCAGGTTAGCAGTTATGATAATTCAAGTTCATAGGACAACTGCAAAATCTTAGCTTTACTTTACTGCTTCTGTATGTCCTTTGAAGTACATGGTTACATTCTGTAAATGTTAAGATAACATTAGAGGAAAAAATAATTCATTTGATCCTCTAAATCAGTGCTGCGCACTAGCACTTCCTTATTTTTTTTTTTATATTTTTTTAACATCTTTATTGGAGTATAATTGCTTTACAATGGTGTGTTAGTTTCTGCTTTATAACAAAGTAAATCAGTCATACATATACATATGTCCCCATATCTCTTCCCTCTTGCATCTCCCTCCCTCCCACCCTCCCTATCCCACCCCTCTAGGTGGTCACAAAGCACCAAGCTGATCTCCCTGTGCTATGCGGCTGCTTCCCACCAGCCATCTATTTTACGTTTGGTAGTGTATATATGTCCATGCCACTCTCTCACTTTGTC